>NW_003215766.1:752062-896320 GCF_000006405.1 Perkinsus marinus ATCC 50983 | reverse complement strand
ACCACGCACTACTCCTCACCGACATGTAGTACCAACCTTATATTCGTTCTTCTCAGACTCCGATACATGAGGCACTGCAGGCAGTGCGAAAGGATCTCGGCTGGCCGAAGCAGGCTTAGACGGCTTCAGCACGGCCGTGTTCCGTACAAGGTGGATGTTCACCCACTTCCCTTGCTGGTCCATCAGGCGCTGGCAGACTCCCATTAGTTCATCCAAGCTGATCTCACGCTCTGCAGCAGGGAGAACGAGTCAACCTTCCTCACGAAGTCACGTCATACCTTTCAGGACACGAACGAGATCCCGATTTTGCATCTCTAGAATCTGCATGCGATCCCTGAGATCGATGGAGTACAAAATAATGGTCACGATCCACCTCACCTGTCACGCCGAAGAGCATCGATTAGCCTTCCTTGGCTAGAGATGATCTGCTTCAGAGCATTAACCTTAAGACATTAGGATGCCTGATGGAAGATACCGAAGATAACGATGGTTACCTGCGCAACCTGGTGTTCTTCCGAGCCACGAGAAGGCGAGTCCTCAGACGCGGGGCTGACCGACTAAATAAACGAGTTTCTACATAGTGCAGTACCATACCAGGAGAACCTCCATCATAGCTCTGCGTGCTTTGGCTGACAGCTCAGGAGAGGAGGCGTCATAATTGTCAGATGAAGCATCTTGACTATCATCTGTGATGGACGAGTCATCTTCAGTCTCTCCTGGACAGAGCATATGCAGAGTTGCATACCTGAAAGCAGAGAGGGACAAAGTACAATAATACTGTACTAACCATGCTTTGAAATCTTCCACGCCGCTGCTAACGATCTCGACATATCGATCGTATTTAGGAATGACCTGTCTCAGGCAGTAAGCAACTGAGATATAGTTGTCGGTGACTGTGTACTACTAAGACGACCGAAGGATGGTTCTCGTTGAGACAGACGACCTTTTCGACGTCCTCCAGCTCAATCACGATACCTGGCTAGACGACGTCATCGGACCGCGAACCACTAGAGAGCGCTAACTTGGCCTTGAACCCACCAGGATCCTTGCTGGCATCCGTTGACTCCTCGTCCTTCAACGGGGTAAACTTGACAGACTCGAGGTTACGGTTGAGGATCCCAGTGCCTGATGGAACATGATCAACGAGGATCTGGGCTAAGCGATAATATATCTTACAGATAGCAGACTTCGTCACGGGCTCGTCGTTCGAGTCGCCGTCATCGTGTTCGACACGTAAAATTACGGGAATTCTGAACAAAAAACGCCATAAACCAAGGCAGACAGCCACAGGAGATAGTCAGCAGTACAGGAAGCGATAGAGATAAGGAGAATCCATGAATGAACCTACCCCTTCATTAGCCTCTTGATGTAGGACTCCACCTGTGCTAGCAGAGACTTATCCTTACTGGGGGAGGCAGAGTCTGAGCGGGTGTCGGAGCTAGACATGGATCAACAAAGTGGAGACCGAGCTACAAAATGTCGAGGATGCCGGCCGCCACGCCCTCGAAAATGAGCTGATGGACCTAAGAAGCTGATGAGATGAAAACTCCACCTCAAAGGCAGGCAGTTGGGTGGTGACGATCACTAGAGATATCGTAGATCCATACCCTGATATTGAGTGGCCAAGAGGTAGGAATGTTGCTCGTAAACTATACACAGAAGAGGAAGTCAATCACTTGTGCGGGCGAGCGCCAAGTTGAAACGCAAGATTCTCTTATAACCTCATGTTGAAGATATGAGGCTACACCGAATCATCTGCGTAAGACAGTTATTTTCGCGATTAAATGACCCTGGAAAGCTCCGAGTGCATTCGAGCCGACCTCCTGTCCACATTGAGCGACGTGGAAGGGATAACGTCAACCGATTTCGGCCCACCCAGCACGTTTAACCACGAGAAGCTCTTCGACTCTATAATGCAAGTGGCAGAAGAACGGGTCGCAATGCTCCGAACACAAACAATGTGAGTGGCCGTTCGAGAATCTGTATTGTCTCATATGCACTTCCTTGATAGTAGGAAGGAAACTTGCCTAGGGGTAGTGATGTTACTTTGCCTCTCAGTGGTCGCCCCGAGTTGAAAACGGAGTATGGCGTCGCCTCAGTCTACATACCCTGTAGACTTCATCGAACTCCCCGCATCAACAGGGCCGCCACGCCACCTTCAACGCTCCAACCACGACAGAGTGACGTGGCCGCATTACAACGCCTTGCGCGTGGCGGCGTGTCGGAGCCATCGTCAGGCAGCATTTCCTGGGACGCAATTGCTCTCAAGTGTCGCTCATTGAGTCGTGCTATGGAAGATGTGGCTGGTTTGAACTTATCCGATCTATCCTAATGCTTCGCAACCCTCAACGGTGAAGTATTGATAATATAATTGAACGCAGTGTTCGTAAATGCGAAAAGCTGCGACTGATACCTCTGCTACCATGACCTCGCTGTGTGTTCATTTGCTACTGATTTGCGTTGACAAGTACCGAAATCAGTATAGTAATTCGTAAATATTTCCGACCTGAGAGCGTCAGATATATGCAATACATACTATGTACTCGGTAGCTACGATATTCTATTGACAACTGTTCGACGGGAAACTTGCCAGTGCTCTCAGCACAAGTCCAATAAAGGAAGACGCGACTACTGTCAGCTCGCAATTGTCTCCAGCTGTCGCCGCAAGATCGACGATTACACTATGCGGGGCCACGGAGCGGATCTGCGGGTAGAGAGAGTTGGTGTTAAAACCCACGAGTTGAACCAGCAAGTAATTATCTCACCATGGCATACCTATTTCATACCCCCTACAAAAACTCTTATAGTTGAGCAGGAAAGTGCCCCCACTTAGTCGTGAACACAAGGCCAAATTGTGAGAGCAACTATAAACCATTAGCAACTTTATCACTCGACGTACTAATACATAACCAGGATAAATAAGACTTCCACTATGAGCCACCTTAGAAACTAGGGCTAGTCGTCAGCTTGTACTGCTCCGTGCCGACCGATACGGCTTGGAGGACACTCTCCACAGCTGAAGGAGAGAAAACAGTTCTCCTTGCATGTTGTAAGAAGTATTGATTCGACACCCCATCTCACCTGACGGTATAATGAGAGGCCAGCGCAACCAAAAGGGCATGTCTTCACTCAGTGGACCGGAGCGCATTTGATACCCGAAACCGAGTGCAGCAATCACCGTCACAGATGTCGCGAGCTTGCGCGAGGACCCTGCTGGCGGAGCAGTACCCACGACGTAACGATAGTAGAGCTGAGGTGGATCACATCAGAGAGGGCAATGGAATTTATATTGCAGCACGACTGGACGATAAATGCAGGTTACCTCGTGTCCGCAGTTGGTGAGCAACTGAGCACCCAACAAACAGTTCGCCCAATTGGCCAAGCTTCGCTCCATCTTGTATGCGATGTACACAGCCATTGCAGCGACGGCACCCTTCGTAGTGAATCGGATAGCCAAGCGGGAGTTCGAACTCAAGGATCGGCCTGATATTCGCGAACTGAGCAGTTAAAAACTGCCATGAGATAAATCTACCTGTTTCAGACTCCTCAAAACGTTTGAGCTGTGGGGATAGGAATTGATTGACCACGCCCACGATGGTGCTGGCGGTATTCATTCCAAGACCAAACCGAGCAGCATTCCTAGAGAGGGCTGTTGCCAGACAGGTGAGGACCTGACCCAAATAGGGTAGGAAGGGCCTCACAACAATCGGCGCACAGGTTGAACAAGAAATGCACGTCTACTCTACCTACTTGCGTGTATATGTTGCGGAACGCTCTGCTCAGCTTCTCCGTATCGATGGTGCGTAGGACCACTTCTAGTACACCTAAAAGGAGAACGCTCATCGTATTCAAAGGACAGGGCCCAACTTAGTCAATACTGCACGCTAGATTCCCATCCAACTAAATACGCATACAATGCCTTACCAACATCAGTAGGAGAACGCCCGACATCTGGTTCATCAAGATCAGCCAGGGCAGCATCACCATCCCGCTTGTAACAAAAGAGAGGTATGTTCCCCGGCAGACTGTCGCGCATATCTTCTCGAACCTATACCACTCGCTCACACGTAGATGTCGGGGGCGCATCGATACCTCGGAGTACACTTCTGCAATGTCATCAAAGTCACGCTTGAGGTCTTCAACTCGGATTGATTGAAGCAGCAAGGATGTGTACGGAAAATGACTAGAAGAGAGACCAACAGTTTCCATCTAATGACACCGCCGAATGGTACGCACTTGCCATAGCGCAGGAGGAAGAGGCCTAGTAGTCCGCCCAGAATTGTCCTGTTTTTGTCTACCACATTCCTCGTAGTGTCCACGACTGCCGAAACCCGACGATAAGCCTTGTGGGCACTCTCCTCCACCTCCTGCAGTGTAACCACACCGTCACCATCGATATCAAGCATGCGGCCTGCGCCACCCACCACAGAGTCGCGGAACTGGTCCATGTATGATATGCTAGAACACAAAAAATCCCTGTTCGAGTCGGCACTTCCTCAACACTACTCGCCCCCTCATTGTTGAACCAAACCCATTAGCCAATAAGAATCAGTGATGTTAATCCTCGTTTTGTGCATGCATTCATAGTTGAAAACAGTACGCCACATAGAGTCGAACATCCTACGACGAAGCTGTAGCCACAGATGCCAATACCCTGAGAGTCGAGACACACAAACTGTAACAGAGAGATGGTCTAACCCATGTGGAACGAACCCATGGCCGGACGATCTCACACAAGCGAGGTGATTCAAGAAACCAATACTCACATGCAGATCAATATTATGAAAACGCTCATATCACGTGGAACATAGAGAGAACAGCTTAGTTTGGTTGCTGGGCGACAGCTTCAACTCCGCAACCAACGATTTGCTTTCTTTCAACGCTCCCTCTAGCTCCGCCATAGAAGGATACAGACTAGACACGATGATCGCTAGCTTGGTATCGATACCTAAACCATCGAACTGTAATCATCACGATTGTCAAGATCTTCATCATGATGATTCAAATCGTAGTAAAGACAGGCGACTGAACCTATCTCCCCTATTCCAGCTCCAAACTCGTTACACCTTAGATAGTCTACTAACACCCATACACACCTCTGTCGAGGAGTTGCTCTTCAACGGCAATACGTGCCGTAATGGGATGATGCGGATCATCGGTTAATACGTAACGAAGGAGCCGATGGAAGGCTCGGCGTCTCAGACCTGGCGATTCAATCCTTACACTCTCCGAGGAGGACCACAACTCTCTCACCGAGCTGCTGCCACCAAGCATCCAATTCCGAAGCTGCTGTTGGTATTATTTCCCTCAGCTCCTTCAGTGTACAACACTCACCAACCACTACAAGGGCCGTCTCACGTGTGATGCCTGAACAACCATCGGGGATTGCCCAGCTTCCGAGATCGACCCACCATTGACATTATCGGCCAACTCTTCAGCTAAAAGATATGCTCGATATTCGGGAGAATCGTCACCGCATGCCAGTCTGATGACGCTGATCGCTGTCTTCTCCTCGAGGCCCCAATCAACGGTCAAGAACTTCAACTTATCAGAGGATCCTCCCAGCATTGTCCTGAGCTCCTCCATGGACCGGACGCGTTTGAATACCATATCGTGCTGGACTCCGCGAATGCCAGCCGTTCTGAGCTGCTCGGAGAACTCTTCTCCGGCCGCAGGTATTGGGCACCAATCCTCCCCCATCACCGAGGCCGCCACTCTATGAGCAATCAGTTGACTCATACGAGACTGCGTCGATCTCGCCAGATAGTCTAGCCCGCCAGGCTTCTCGAGGGCCTTCACCAGCCGCCTCATATTCGGGAACCTCTTCGCCGTGTGATATGCAGTGCGCATCGATACTCCCTTCACTGCCATGAGCATATTGATCATGCTACGGTCTGCCGTTTTCTGAGCTTTCATCACATGGGAGGATATCTTCGCTGGGGCGAACTCTGACGGCCCGGCACACAGCTTCTTGAAACTCCGTACCATTTTATCGAGCAAAGTAATTGTCTCATGCAGCGATTCAGTTCGCAAGAGTACCAATCGGTCCCTTATTGGAAGCCTCACCATGTACCCGTATACAACTTCTGTATTGTAGCTGCTATCCACAGAGCCTTCCAACAACACGATCACTCGATGCCTCTGGTAGTCAACGGTCTCCAATAACGCCGACAGCTGATTCCGGAGACGGGCGTCTCTGTGCGAGGACAAGAGGTCTCGAATAGTCTTCCTCTCAACGATGAGCTTTTCATGACTGTCGTCTGCCGCCTCAATCACAATATCCCCAACGTCAAGCTGAGCGACCTCGTATCTACTCTCGAGGTCAGCGCCGTCCAATGCACCCTGTCTGAACCCACCCCTCCGCGGCATCTGCATTGTGTCCGAGAGCTTCCAGCAACAACCCTTCTCGCGTGTCAATCGTCACCTTCACACCTCGAGGAGGTTTCCTCAATCCAGTGCCTTCAGGGAGATCCTCGTCCTCATCACTTCTATCCAGGAGCCAGTGGTCCGCCAGCACCGTCGGAAAACTGAAGCAAACGATAGTATTTCCCCCCCATAGCATGGTAGAGCTCACGATCTTCGTCCACTCTTCAACTGATGCGCCATGTAATGCCCCCACCCCCTCAAGTACGGCGGCCAGGGTCGGTCATTGACAACCAAGTGCCGCAATGATACGACCTATCAACATCGTCACACGCATCCAGAACCATTCGACTCCGAGGAAGATACAAAGCCGTGCATACGAGCTCAGCCGTAGTTCGTCGTTGGCTAAAGCTACAGCGAGCAGTCACTCTTGGCGACCCCGCGCAGTGGCCATCAAAGACAAATACGAGAACCCCCCACCCATACCATGGACCCCGCCTCCGTCGCCTCTTCCTCCGAGAGGTCTCTAATCACTCCACGAGCCTCATCATCCGACTTGAAGGGGGACTTGAAGATCGAGTCGTTCTCGAGGTCCGGCATTGATCTGTAGGGCAGATAATGCTACTCCGAGCCCTCTCATGAACTTCGTGACATAAAGCTTACGCGTTCGGTTTCTTCAGTAATGTGAAAACGAGGGGCGCTTGGCACTGGTCACCATCACCGTAGGTGCTAAGTAAATAAGCATACATCTTCTATATCACTGAACAACAAAGCCTCACGGTACACCATTCAAAGGCCGAATCAGTGCAAGCTCCGAACAAATTATCATAGCCTAGAACAGATGGGTATGAGCCTAGAACTACCAATTTGGTCTTGAGTTTCACCGGATCTTAAAATTGCGTTCATGAACCTACCGGTAACGTAGTTTGGTCGCAAAGAAGTGCGCCCAAGCCCTCTGGGTTTTCGTCCACTGCGACCCACTCTCATAATGGTCGACTAGGGATGCTATCTGAGACCGGATCAGACCATGACCAATGTAAACCAGCACTCAAGGTTGAACTCAGAATAGATCGTACAAATTGGTCAGCCTTGTCGTTTTGAGTGGCAAGTACTTTACGCAAAGTCTTCGATACTTCATCATCGGATACGAACGCCGATTGGAATTTCATGGGGGAGGACCTACGAGAGGAGTGGTAAGAAAGAAGCATTCATCATCACAAGCTCACCTTTGTTTCGGTCGTACTGTAAACTTCAAAGGAGCAGCCATCTGGGCGAACAGCCTTATCGGTCTGTACCATACGTTCTGCAACGGCCTCCAACAAGATAGGAGCATCATCACGAGGAGAACATAATAGCTACATGACCAACTCAAGTCATCCAACCCCTGAGAGCAACACGGCCGAGAGGTCAGACAGGGAGGTCCGCTGAGAGATTAATTGAAAGCCCACTCCACACGAATGCCAGGGGGTAATTAGAAAATGAAATCGGTTTAGTTGACATTCATATGTGAAACAGCAACCACATGGTCGTCGGCATATACATCTAAAACGCGTTAGGGTCGCGTGGGTACGTAGTCGGTCAGGTGAGAGAGCTGAAGGCCTAGTTCACACGCCTAGCCACGTCGACGTCAGCTGGGCGAGGACCATCCAGAATCGCCCTAGTCTGGGCTGGCTTGAACATCTGCAGCATCCTATGAGTAATAGCGAAGCCCCCAGACACGTTGACTAAGCTGAAGAATACGGCAGCTAAGGCGGATACAACCTGAACATAGCAGAGCCTTGCACGACCCAGATCTCTGGGAGTCTCACCTGTCCACTAGGGAACGGTCCGTTCATCTGAAGCATACCGCCAGTGGCGATGACTCCGCTGATAGCGTTGGTCACCGATATTAACGGGGTGTGCAATGCAGGGGTCACCGCGGCCACCGTGAAGTGACCAATCAATAGCGACAGCACCTTCAACACACTGCCTACTACCAGTAGGCCTAGGTAAGAGGATACTTACGAAGTCGCCAACAAGGCGGACGTTATTGACATCAGCAGAGATGCCCAGCGCCAAGACCACTGTAAAGCCTAGAGCCACAGCCACAGCCTCTGAGTGGTCACACAGGTAGTCTGATAGAATAACCGCTTCCACCGTCAGTTCCACTACATACCAATCCTACCGAGCACTGCCTGGGCGTTACTGTCATCACGGTGCATCATAGGCAGTAGTTCCACTCCTACCGGTAACGATGGGGGCACAGGCGTTGGAGGTTGCGGCATTGGCGGAGGTGGATACCTCAAGACACGTGGTACGTAACTCCCAGGCCTCTGCAGCTCACAGCATCTCCCCGTCCCTCGTGAAGGTACTTTGCCTCACAACAACGTCGTCGAAGTTGAAGGTCAAACTGGCGGGCCCGCCAACTTCTCCCGAGGACGTATCTACTCCGATCCAAATACCTCCCGTGCACATCACTAGAGTCCCCACCTTTGCGCAGTAGCTGGAGCATCCCTAAGAGATTGTGGCTGAGCATCGTCGAGCTCTGCTGCGGCATGTCTGAAGTGAGCGTTGTGCGGCCCACAAGCGTCACCTTCGATACTCCATCGACAAGCGTTCGACCGGGAACCTGCCAATGCTCTCAGCATAAATTCAAGTCAGGAAGGCACAACTACTGTCAGCTCGCAGTTGCCTCCTGCTGTCGCCGCGAGATCCACGATGACACTATGCGGGGCCATTGAGCGGACCTAAGTGCCAAGTGGAGGAAGTGGGTGTTAAAACCCACGAATTCAATCAGCAGGTAGTTATCTTACCATGGCCGCAGTCACCAACACCGGAGCTCTTCTATTAGGAATCATTGCTGTGCATATGACAACGTCAACCTGAATGTGCTGAACTCTCTGCATATAGGCAGATAGCCAGGCCTCGTCACCTTCTTCACCATGGCAGCATAAGTCTCCATCTGTGCCCGCTTGAACTCAGGCGAGCTGATCTCCGCCGCATACCCTCCCACTCCTCCAGCTCCGGACAACTCCCTACACTCGATGCGGACGAAAGTAGCTCCCATGGACTCAATCTGGGACAAGACAGAGAGCGTGATCGGAGGCAGAGACGCCTGAGGCAAGTAGCACACCTGTTCCTTGGTAGTGTCGCGAACATCGCTCGCATATACTCTGGCTCCGAGGCTCTGTGCTGTCGCTACTGCAGAAAGCCCGGCCACCCCAGTGCCTGCCAGAACGATACTACAACCCCTCATGCTGTACTTACCAATAACAAAGACACTCGCTGCTGGTAGATGGCCGCTAGCCGTGACTGACGGACGGGAGATGCGGGGGAGCACGTGGAAGGCCTCCACCACAGCCCTGAGACAACATAGAGCTACTACCGAGCCACAGCTCAGAGCCGTCTCACCTATAGCCGGCAATGTTCGCCATTGATGTGAGGACATCCAGCTTCTGGGCTCGACTACGATAAGGACAAGGCGTGTTGAATAGGAAGGGCCCATCCCAGGTAGTATCAGAGAGATGCCACAAGTACTCGAGACTACCAAGTGTCCCCTCCCGCCCTACCTAATCCTCGGCACGGCGGCCATGTTGATGACGGTAACCTTTCTTGCACGAAATTGTTCGAGTAGAGCGAGGACTTCGTCGTTGACCGGAAAAGTCGATATTACTACCTAACGACAGCGCCTGTCCGGACTTGTACGGACTTGTACGGGCGTGCAGCCTACCTGGACAGAGCCCTCAGGGGAGTTGCCGTCCCGACATAGTCGAACATCCTTGCCGCATAATGCACCAACTCGCAGCATTACGTCGGCCTTGGCATACACTTCCTCCTGAACGAACGATCCAAGCTGTCAGCACAGCAACGTATCATACGGAGCCTCAACAGTTCTATCTATGCACTACCGCTGTCTTCAGCCGAGTAGCCCCCATAAGCTCGTACTCCTCATCGGAGAAGCCAGCAGCTTCACCACTACCCTCCTCAAAGGCCACGTCAAAGCCCAGCATACGGAGCTTGCGTGTCACCACAGGCGTTACAGCTACTCGTCGCTCTGTCTCTGTTGCTTCTAAGCAGAAGAGCTATTCATGAGAACGGACCGACAATGCTAGGATCTACTACCAGCACTCTCGAAGATGCACTCATTGACGAATCCGACCATAACACCGACCGGAGGGTACTCAATCCTCTGCTCCTCAGTGCTGCTATCACTCGACCCATCCTTCCCCGCAGAGTTGCCAGTCTCCCCGACGACAGCTGTTGGACCTGGGCGAAATGACAGATCGACAGCCACAGTCAGCAGCGCCTCCAACAAGTAAAAAGCAGACAGGACAATGAGCCTTCCGGACGCCATCATTCGGACATTTATGGAAGTTTCCTCTCAGGCAACCTGAGCACTCTTGCTGCCTCACCTTGCTGAACGACGTCTTCGCTAGGCAACTGATCGACCAGCTCGTTGCGGATTTTATCCATCATCTCGCGGGCATGGCCGAACAGCATTCGGCTGTTCTCATGGAAGAAGAGAGGGTTCTCAACACCAGAGTAACTGACAGACCTCCACAATAGCAGCCGTCACCAGACCGACCCTCCTCGCCTCACCCGGTGGCCATACTCCTCTTCAAGACAATACACTCCCGACACTTCCACACCTCAATAGCCGGCATGCCGTATATCGGGCTGGAAGGGTCACTACCGGTCGTGGGATTCACGATGTCGTTCGCGCCAAGAACGATACACAAGTCGAAAGAGGCTATTTCCGCATTCACCTAGGTTCATGGGATAAAGCGACACCTAGAGGGAAGGGCGTCCCACCTCCTCCATCTCGAGGACGATATCATATGGCACATTGGCTTCTGCCAGGAGCACATTCATATGGCCCGGTAGGCGCCCGGCTACGGGGTGGATCCCGAAAACTACCATCGCGCCACTGAAAGAAATATTACGATGGGGTTAATGGGAATAGACTCCCTCGGTGGTGACGGACTTCCGATTGCGCAGGAGATTTGCGATTTCGGATACCTGCTGCTGGCACCGTGCGACGGCCATGCCGTAGCCCGGGACGATCAGTACCTAGCCGCGGAGGGGACTTGCCGTGTACAACAATCCACGACTTTGCAATACCTTCTTTGCATGAGTCAACTTCCGAACAAGCTCTGCGGAATCGATAGTATGGACCTCACCGGCTACAGTACCACCTGATGGTACCGCTAGCGAGCCGTCCTCCACTCCAAAGCCTCCTAAAGAGACGTCCACCAGTGAAAAAGGACCAAACTGGATCGTTCAATCAACCGACCTTGTAGAACACTGACGAGGCTGCGATTGATTCCTCTGCACATGATGTCACTCAGCAAGGCTCCGCTGCTGGTCACCAACGCACCAGTCATAACCAACTGAGACGTCATTGCTATATTCTACTACTGGCAACAGTGATGTCACCATAGAATTGGACATCATGAACCCGGATGCAGATGTCGCCAGCCCGGACAAAGAGTTGAGCAAGCTCACTATAACCGGCATGTCGGCGCCTCCGACTGGTAGTACCATCATAGCCCCTGACGAAGATGCTATATGGCACGGCAAATCTCCAGAAGGCATTCAAGCATGCGGAGCATAGTCAAGACCAGAAAAGACTAGGACTACAAGTGTAAAAGTGCCGTCTACAACAGAGACGATCGGCAAAGTGGCGTAGTTCTGGAAAAGGGCGACCCTGGGCATCGGATATTGCTCAATGCGGTTCATGAGTGGGAATGTCGAATCGACAGTGTCGATGCAACATTGTATAGACTCTTGGAAAGGCTAGAAAATGACCGAGGGACATACGCCGACTTGATCTCAGCATTTTCTCCATAATAATTAAGCCTATGTTCAAGCGTGGGAGAAGGTGAATCACGTCCCATGGCTTGATAGGCTACAAGCCTAGGGCGACCAAGGGCTCCGCGTGATCCCACAGAATGAGACACTAAAACCACCACGACGCCGCAGGACTGTCTAGACTCGAAGGATAAGCGGGTTCGGAGCACGCTCGTTGATTACGCGGGAAATGATTATCATATTATGATAGATGCAGAAAAATGATATGAGAGGTCAAAGATTGCTCGTGCACTATGTTCGTTGAGTAGTCCGTAACTGAATTGATAAGTTATGGCCTCAGGGACATGCAAGATACGGAACCCTTACATGGAAAACTTCACTCCCCGGCCTATGAATATACTAATCCAAGGGGGACTATCTCAAATGGTAGAGCGCTCGCTTAGCAAGCGAGAGGCACCAAGATCGATGGCCGGGTTCTCCATTTAGCATCAACGACGAGTGGCTATTTCGCTCGTTCCGTTTACGCGTGAGGTTACACGAGGTGTCCTGAGCGCGTGGGCTCAACAAGAAGACATTGTTGAGTCAGGAACGCTGACAAGATTTAGGAGTTTCACAGGAAGGGGTCAGCATCTAAGCGCTCAGGCACACGTTAAAGAGATAACTCATATAACAGTCAAGTGGATCTAAAATGGGACCGGATTTCACCTTGGTGGTGAGAAATACACAAAATGTCTGCCAGAAATTTAAAACTATGGTCGATGCAGGGCTCGAACCTGCGACCCTCGCGTTATTAGCACGATGCTCTAACCGACTGAGCTAAACGACCGATGATAAGTATTTACAGAGCTCGCCATCGGTCTATTCACAGTTCATCTAGTTTCCCCAGCAATTCCTTAGTCCGAGCGAACCGAGCAAGCAGCGAACAACTGCAGGACCGCAGTGAGATGTTCTCACGCGAGCTCTTGCGCGCTCACCCAGAATGCGCCGAAAACTTCCCAACCATCCCGCGTGTGAACTGGGAAAACGCACGAAGTAATTTCAGAGGCATGATATATGCCCTCATCTTCATGGCCTACCTATCATAGCACTTGCTGTCATGTTAGCGAGTAGTGCTCCCGTCCTCACCCAAGGAGTGCCGACACCACAGTACACAGTAGTGAGCAAAGCCAGCTTCGTTAGACAGAGCCCATTGATTGGCCCACTGAAAAGGATGATCAATGCCCCTAATCCCAAGGTATGTAAACAATCACCAAACTATGCTACTCAGCAGTGGCACAACCGTAATCCTCACGCTTTCTCAGTCGATAGCTCGACTGCCGACTCGAAGTATGTCGGCGAAGGACACCCTACCGGATTTTCATGCCAATGGGCCTCCCAGGTATTGTTCCATGTAATTTCAATGCAGCAACGACTGAACCACTGAAGGTCGCCGCGCCTGGTTCGACAACAGGCTCATAATGATACAAAGACCCAATGGGGCCCTACCGACACTAACCCCGATGAATGTTTCCAGTGCTTGGGCGAGGGCTCCCCCTGCTGCTGTTGCTGACGGATTCAAGTGAGCTGATAAACCGATGAGGACCGCAGCAAGGCCAGTGAAGCTGAGGAGAAACCATGAAGCAGTGATAGAGGTGATAATCCAAGATTGCCTATGGAAGCCCGCTACTAGCTGAGGCATCTCTTCCATCTGGACACACGAAGCAACACCCAAGCCGACGGCACAAGCCGCTGCAGCTGTTGGCATGAATAGCCCCATCGATCGCAAGAGGACAGCTGAACAATCAAGGACACAAAAGATGGGACGATGAAGACAAGCGAACATTGCCGTCATTACAGGAGGAGTATTGTGGAATCCAAGTGGTTGCTACTACGGTGACTACCGCCGAGGCCGCACCAACAACGCCCAGCCAATTTCCTCTCTTGGACGTCTCATGCGAATTGAGGCCCCTCAGAGAAAACATGAATAAAATCTGATCAAACTATAAGTCCCCAGACCAGCGGAAATAGACTATCATCCCCCTCACAGTTGATGCCATCGGCAGAGTGACGGACAGAGCGTTGCTGCCCGCAGCGGCAATAGCTGCACCCGAGGCCTTAGCGAAAGAGGTCACAAGGGCCCCAAAAGAGCCAGTCGATCTGAGATATCCACAGTAAAAGGAACACGACCAGACGGCTGTCTCTACTACCCAACCGCAGTACCAGCGAGAATCGAGGTAGGCGGCAAGGCTTCTAAGAACAGACTCCCAGCTGCCAGACTGAGCGGTATCCATAATATACGATGTATTCTGGGCACATGTAGAGCCACTACACTCTCTTCCTCATTAGAATCTGATTCAACTCACAACCGGGATGGAGCTACTACCACTAAGGCCTTGAAAGCTCACCAGCATCTCGTCGATCCTCCTCTTTAGCGGCATCCCCCAGCCAGTCAGCCCAGTCCATCGTCAAAGTCTTCGTAGACAGGAATGAGCCTGGCTGGCACTCGACCTCGCCACCTGGCCGGTAGAGGATCGTACCTAACCAGCGTTTGCCTCCAGGGATGATGCCAGTGATTCATCGATCCTCAAAGACATGCTCTATAGCCCCACAGTAGAGGGCATCGACGACAGGGCGGCCTTACTCCACAATATTCTCCTCGGTGACTGGTCCGATGAGGGGGATGGGGACCGGCGCGGCTCGCTACAATGATCCTCCTCATCCAACAGGCCTATACCGCCGGAAGAATCGGGGGTGATAGGCAAAGGGCACGAGAACGAGGTGGCCATGCGTGATGACCTACAACCTCACCAACCGTCATCATGACCATCCCCCACGGTCCAATTTACTCGATAAAACTCATAACAGAGGTCCAAGCTGTAAGCTTAACCATGCGACACACTGAGGGATAACTTCCCAACCCCCCACCCCCCTGATTTACCGCTTGAACTCTAGACTGGAATGATAGCGAGACTTCGTCATCGTCTATATAGGGTACGAGCTTACAGACTAGATCCCTCTATGGTTGAAGAGCAGTGGCAATGGTGTATACTGATGGCACTCCCACATGAGGGATGAAGTCGAGGCTTAACGTTAGTCTCCATCCAGTCCGCCGCCTTAGACGTTCAATTCTTATCGGGCACCTTTACCCTTACCCTTACCTGAATACCATAACAACTACAACGCACACAAGGCAAACCGCATTACCCTTGCCCTTTCCCTTACCCTTCCCTTTACCGAAACCTCTATCACGGGCAGCTTTATTCTTCGGGCCATCATCAATCTACAAGACTAGCCATATCACCAGCACTAAAGCACCAATCCACCACTACCAGTAAAGTGTCCAGAGGGATGTGGTCAGGGAGGATAAAGTAACGGATAGTACTACCTAAGACAAGAATACTAATAATACACAACTACAGCCGACTCCATAGCGTACCGCGGATGGTTAAATGGTCCATGCCCACTGGGTTGCGGCCGCGCACTGTGACCTTCACGTTCTTCATATGCGTGTTCATCGACACATCCACACCTATCACCCAACCTTGAGGACTCCTGTCACGTAGTACACTCACCAGTGACGGTCCCATGAACCACTGTGCCGTTCTTCAACTCCACAGTAACTGTCTCCGAGTTGAGCTTCTGCAAGAACCGTACGAGCTTCATAAGGATCGTTCACCACAATAACAACCAATGACAACACGCTGTGAGACCCACTGCCCCCCGCCCCAACTCAAACCCCTCTACACTGAAAGGGATGCTCTCAAATACGTCGCTATAATAGGGGATGTGTCGGGCTGTGTATCAGCAACGACAATCTAGTGAGGCGACAGAGGGATGAGGGGGTAGAGTGGTACATATGGTAATCATAGTAATAGTATAACAAAACCAGTTGAGAAAAATGACCATGAACAAGCACGCGCACTCTGATACCGTCGCCTGCTTTCGTAAAAGCTTCCGAATAGTGACGAAGAAGGCGAGCCGCGATTAATATAGATACTGACGGAGTTCCGCCATCTCGTCATCCTCGCCACTTTCCTCTCCAGAATCACCATGAGTCATAAGAAGCTCCTGCTCCTCAAGATTCTCATCGTATGAGAACATGTAGCTGTCCGGATTCCCCTCGTATTGCTGACCATAAGCAGGTCCGGCCAGAGCCCCAGCAGCTCGCCCAACTGAGCACGTATTCAACTGGCGTCCCCAGGCTGGGCAAGTATTCGAACTTAGAACCTCATACCTACAACGACAGACCATACACAGGATTGACCACGAGAGTAGCATCACCCTGCACAAGCTGCCGAGGACGATGCAGTTGCTAAAGAAGCCAGCACGTCAGAGACCTCGTGCGGGTCAGCTACGAACCATCTACCATAGAAGACGGGTATAACAGTCCGAAACAAGCAACAAAACCGGCCTACTTAGCATGACTAGGCTTCTTTCCAACGGAGACAGTGAAGACCTCAGTGATGCTCTTGGCATGCTGAGTCGATGCCTCGCCTTGTGGTCGTCGAGTGCTGGTGCCATGTGATGCCAGCAGCCCTAGGTTACCACCATCTTCCTTCCATGTCGCCGCTTGAGCACCCTTCGATGACGGTGTCGTACTGAAGGGCGGCCTAACGAACAGCTATATATATGACTGTCTCCACTCAGACGATGGTATTACCTCCGCACACCAGTACCCAACTGGTTGAGATCACGATGAATACTGCCAGAGTTCAACCCGAGCGTTCGCTTAGGCCGTTCAATTGAGCTTGTATTACCAGCAGAGCCGGCCGGTGACGGTGGGCGATGCTTAGGGCCTGCCATGTGAGAACCCTAGGGTGATGACCAACACGATGAGACCTGGCCTACTCTCAACATGTACAGGGATGGGAGACGACTTGGGCTCGTAAAGGTTCTTCAACTTCTCGAACATTAGCTCATCAGACTGGTCATCTCCCATTGCAAGCACCTAGGAGGCGGCCCATGACCTCCACAGGGCGTGTAGCTATAATTCCTTACAAAGTCCGGTTGACCACGAATGCTCGAGAGCTTCTGGAGTATGATCTGTGCCGCCACACCCTTATTGACACCCTTCAACTTTATCTCTACAAAGCCCTTGCCACATACCACCTCCACATTATACCTAGATCGGAGACACTAAACAAAGTATCATTGAGATACTCACGTGTCGAGGAGTTCTTCCAAGCTGTTGGCCAGCTCCTTCGCTTGCCACTGCCCGAAGTCAGGATCAGCATCCCCATACTGCCACACCAATGCCGACCCCTTATACTCGATATACGATCCCTGTGTCCGGGCTACATACCTAACACAAGTTCATCACTTCCCCTACCTCCGCGAACTACCCTTACTGCTTCATCAGCTCCATAGCGATGGCCTTCCACGACGTGTCGTCCCTTTCAGAAGCATAACTATCACCTATAAAACAAAAACTGCAGGTATGGTGTCCGATACCGCAGACCTACTGAGAAGGCACTCCCAATGCCGACGGGACGAGGAAACACCCTGTTGATGATCAGGACCGTTGAGGGCAGGTACTTGGTAATAGTACCCATGCTCAGCTGCCAGGCCTAGATCATGACACTAATACAGCTGCCAAGGTTGGTGCTGTGCGCCTACCAATGTGGTCGACACTGCTGAACCACTTCTCAAGGTGGTCCGGACTGCGACCACTCAAGATCACTACCACATTACGAGGGTCCCGACACATCACTCTGACCAAGAACATAATGGAGAGTAAACAGGGACCCCCTTACCTCAGCATTTGCAGGACCGTCTCACTCGGTGGACTACCATGCATATGTAGATTGGTCAGCTCCCCTTCACTGGACGAGCTAGGGAACTGTCCCGAAGAAGCCCTAGGGGAGCCATACGCATTTCGAGGGATATAAGACGTCGAGCACAATGTCCCTGATTGGAATCACGACTCAGCCGAACACACCACAAATGAGGCAACTACCTTCGTTGTCGAGGAAGAGTACTCTGAACTTGGCCCTCTTATACGCGGCGAGGATCTCCTCATGTTCCAACCTTTGGAAGTCCTCAGACAGTCCCATCAACCTGCAGCACCAACCTCAGTGCATAGACGGCCCCTAGTCGACCCACCTGAAGTTGGCCCCGAATCCATAAGTGATATACATCATCTCAGCCTTCTTTCTTGCCCTGCGGAGATCACACAGGAAATCTTCCGCCCAAGAAAGCAGGGAGTGACTCGAAACGTAGGCCGTATCACGGTAAAGCCGCTCGGCAAGCTCAGGGGTACCCTATAGAAACCAATGCCGCATTAAGGAGGTATCATCTACGTCCTCACCAGCATGTGCTTTGCATCCTGAATAGCTAGGACAAGCTTGTCTGTGTTCCACGGGTTCACACTAAGACTGCCAATAAGCACTCGAGAACACCCCGAGAACTCGCTGCACATGACTGCTCCTCTAAGGTTAGTCGGGCTAGTCGGTGGTAAGGCAGCACGGGCCACATAATATTCAAAAGGGACTGACATGCGTCCTCCCATGCCTCCAAGGACCGAGGCAGACTTACCCAAATTGAGACCCGACTTCACGCTCGTATCCAGCAGGACGTCCGCAACGCGCAATAATGCCATCCGATCAACAACACTTAGTGGTCCCGATTCGAAATGGATAACTAGGAGAGAAAGTATAGGGTTGCCTCCCTTGAGCCTAGCAGACTACCTTCACTTCCGAACTGTTTATTAATCGAGGCTGCAATATCGGTCAATTCGCAGGCCCTAAGAACCATATCACGAAGTCGCCTCATAAGGTAATCCTTACAATTTATATGCCAGCTTAGTCGAGTGAGTTTTCGGCACATAGGCATGTTGTCGAAGCACGGCCCTTCCTACTACATTAGGATGCTGCTCCAGAAACAACCGCCACGCACGGAACTTCAAACCAATTCCAGAAAGTCGATCACACCTGAGCCCAGAAACAAATACACAGGATATGAGCGACCCCTAGTGTAGCCCACCGGTCAACAGAAGCATAGACTATAACGTTATCGCCGTAGTGGGTTCGAAGGGCTCGAGCTCTCTCTATGACCTAATACTCCATTATTGCGAACGCGACCTCGTACAACGCTCATACTAAAGGATCCTGCATCTTCTGCATTGTGTAATCATAGTGAATACAAGCATGACCAACTCGTAAGGCAACCTCCCTTCCCAAATAGCTACACCACCAAAGTCATCAACATTCCTACCGCCACAGCGATACCTACTCTACTGAGACGAATCCTCCCTTTTTGAAATGATAATCTAGTCCAAGTATCCTTTTGCAACAGGTCAGGAAGTGTCTGACATGGATCCCTGATGGAGCACCCCAGCAGGCCTTCACCTACCTCTCATATTCAAAGAACTGGAAGCCCACCAAGTCCGCACAGAGCATCCCTTTAAGGAGCTCTTCTCGCACAGGTAGACACTTATACAAGTCCGAGCTCGGGAACGGGGTATGGAGGAACAAGCCAACATTAGCTGTGCGCAGCTTCCTGCCAACCAGCCTGAGCCCAAAACTTCCAAAGATGAATGCAAGAGACACTACGCGTACATCGGCATGAGTAGTAGATATATATCATGGATCCATACCATGTCCTGATCCTCTCGACATGATGTCCACACCACCTGAGTACGGCCATTACAGCTACCCCCAGGCTGCGCCCGAGTACCTCTGAGAACTTCTGGTTCACTGTTTGGTAGGCTGCCCATTGCTGTAGGTCAAAGGGACGTGGATTATCATCGTAAACGAAGGACATGACGACACTGTGGAAGATGGGCCAGAGAAACCTGTCAAGCAAGTAGGATGCCTCAACACTCGAAAAGGTTGAGCACCTATCGCAGAAGTTGACGAAGTTGTGGTATAGATCTTCAGCGAGGAAAACAGGTATGCAGTCATAATCCAAGAGCAATTCGCGGATCTAACAAGGATGTCATTTCTGATAGAAAAACCATAAAATAACGTCAGATCGCCCACCTCTCTTTGCTCCGTATAGTCCTTCACATGAACTCCTGGCCAGCCAACAAACATGACTCTAACCGGGTATTGATGTCGCAGTTGGTACATTGAGGGCATCACATTACCCGACTCCGACACTCTAGCTACCCATTCACCTACACCAACGCGCATAGAATAACAGAACCTAACCTGTCGACTACTTACCATTCACTTTTTCAACTTTCACAGGTAGCTCAAAGCTGACCATGAGCACACCATTGTTGCTCTCTAGAGGCGGGAAGGATTCCAAAGAGCGAATTGCCGCCATCCGTTGCTCGAAGAGCTACCACACACCGTCTGCTGATGCAACTAGCCGCCCTATACTTACAATGTGGGCATTCGTCTCAGGCGTCTGTGAGATCTGACTAGACGCCTCGACACTCGACCGATCGTCAAAAAGAGAAGAGACATCCTCAGGGTGCAGGGCATTCCGATACATGCCAAAGTCGTCCTCGACCTGTTGATGGGAGGGCTCTACTAAGTAGCCAAGACCCCAAGTACTCACAGTCATTTCCCCTCCTGTTGGTATCATACTTCGCTTGTCCTTATCAATATAGGCGAACAGGTTGCCATCCTGGCTCACTAAAGCGTATTGATAAGATACGCGGACTCTAAGGAGCAAGGCAATAGTAGGAAGGCACATTGCCATAGCAGAAGAGGGACCAGATACCATCACTACTTAGTTTGGAACTTCACAGGTTCCACGGTGTAAAAGCATGGGAACATGTCCTCCTGGGTGAACAGCTCGACCCCTTGCCGATGGTCCCAGTGACCCAAGGATGCACAGTCCCCAACCACGACCACCTAACGCCACCACTATTGCCCTCGTCAGCTGACAAGCATTCTACTTTGCCGTTATCCTCCTTCAACTTAGTGGCGTACTCCTGTGGTACTACACACCTAAGAGGTCAGGACGATTATGGAAACGACCTAGTACGGCTAAGACCACCTACCGAAAGAATACCCTTGTGTAGAGCACGCGTTCCCCAGCTGGGACCGATAGTGGCGGGTCCTCAGAAGTGGCGTCAGGCGCCGGCCCTTTCCCCATTACGGGGTTGTCAGCTGCTGATGCTGTGGGGTCCATCAATCCATGCAGACCCAAAAGGAAGAAAGCCCTTCTACCAGCAGAATACACTATAACCCCGAACCCCCCTAGATGGCCAAGACATACGAGACAGTGCAAGAGGCGAGACGATGACCAGCAGCAGCACCAGCCATACCGAACTACTATAGCAACATATATACGGCAAGGTAAGACGTTCAGTGAACAGGCACCTATTGACGTGAAACACGCGAGCGGAGACCGAGAAGAAGCGTACGGGCTCAACCATGCGTTGATAGAGGGCATCGTGATCGATTTGTTCCCTCAACGCCATCATCGAAAAATACGCTGAGGAGTAGCAAGTGAGATCAAGAATGCAAGTGTCCATCTACTGTGTGCTTGTGGTAGAAGTCCTATACCAAATCCACGAATTTATTTTTCCCTACCTATTCGTTGGTAATGGATTCTTCCAACGAGGCGTACCATGAGGATACGACAGCTGCTGCGAGTATGATTCAAAAGTACTCACATGGGCAGCTTCTGATGTCTACAACTGCTCACTATAGACGCGTCCGGAGCTGGCTGCGGCGTAGGAGGCTAAGAGCCTTACTGAAGAGGATCAAGGCCCAACACAGGTGGTATCTTCGTGTCTCTCTCGGGTATCTTACTCGAAGATACGTTGAATACCACACGCGACTGAGCAACCAGCTGGCTGCTAGGCGTCATGACTTAGCCACCATGACCCAACTCTTACAAGAGCCTTCCGGTGCTCGGCAAGTATATTCATCCCGTCTTTCCTCAAACTCCCTCCCAGCATCGGTATAGGTATGGATGCACCAGGAGCAGGTAGAGTGTAGAGCTGCCCTGAAGTAGGCCGGGCTCGGCGTCGCTGAGTCTTACCCTCTACCACAGGGTTCAAACCTGGTGGCGTGGCAGGGCTTTGCTTGCCCAGGCTAAGGCCCTGGCTAGAGATATAAAGAGGGTAGTAACTGGATAGGACTGTGTGGAAGTTGGAGTATTCTTGGCCAGAATCGTGCAGCTCAACGTATCCAAGGAAGTTGGCGTATCTTGAGGTCCAGTTGGAGACCGGAGAGGCCACATAGTAGCGTCCTTAGCCGAGGCCTGGAGAGATATCGACTAGAAGCCATCGAAGCGAACTCAGAGGTCCTCCACGACCAGTGTTGCAGCAATCCATCGAGTTCGGCTGTTATCGTTTGCCTTATATCCTCTGTTGGATCTCTTCTTCTGAGCAGTTCGATGAAGTCGTGATGCAGGGATATGATGAAATGATCAAAGGCCGTCTAGCAACTGGTAGGACTTGCCGTTTTTCCCTGCGGCCTGCAATTCTGATTATTTTCCCGGAGCCTGGAAGGCCACTAGGCATGTTGAGTGCACGTGTTGGAGCGCGCTGACGAATAGTGGCCTTTCTGCTGCCTGTAGGTTTGTCTGTGATCGACGATGCCGAGCTGGAGAGTATGGAAGCACGATCATGGAATGCCTACGTTACCTTCCTAAACCAGCTCCCTGTGTAGTGCAGAGTTCCCTTCCCTGGTGATACGCTACTCATTGTAGGGCGCGCCGGAAGGAAAAGGGCAGCTTTGTCATGATAGAGACATCCAAGGGTAACTGTGGGGCTTCTGGAGGTCATTCGACTTTTTTATAAGATTTACTCGCCGAGTTCGAGAGGTTGCTAGAGTCGGATCGATCGTGGTACTCAACGGTTAAAGGCATGGTCGATGTGGATGTACTGAAGGAGGCTCGGAAAAACTACGAGCGTGAGAGGGCACGTCTTCTGAGGTCATACTTTCACCTACGGAGCTCGTTCTCGAGCTTACCCACCATATTGTTTGATACATAGTACTCGTTGTGGCTCTTGTAGTGATCGTAAGGAGGGTGTCGACAAGGCTGGGCTCAATCCATCTATGGAGGATGATGAGGCCATGGACAGGTGTGACACCGACTCGCTATATACCAGTGTCTCCCGAGAGCTTTATCGATCGAATGCTGTACTCAGGGACCTCGATATCCTCTGGGGTACTCTCTTCAGGGCGTCTTAGGCATGTCAGTGCACAGTATGCGGCCGTTGTTCTCAGCCATTCATCGATCTTTGCGTTTTGAGTCTCGGAGTACTACAATAGGAGGCTCTCGGATTTGCCGCTACAGTTGTACTATGGCTGAACCGTCTACTCAAGCACCAGAGGTGGCCACACCGACGGCTGAGCCTCCTAAGGACGAGGTTCATTTCGCGCATCGTGCGAAGAAGTTAGTGCTGGATGCTGGTGCTATCATCAAACTACAGCGAGCTGACAACTTCGCTAAAGAGCTCTACACTACCCCGCGGATCCTGGGGGAGATCCGTGACAGACAGGCCCGTCAGCATCTGGCCAACTTGCCAGCCCAGCTCAAGGTCCGAAGTCCGGACACAGAGTCCATGAAGAGCGTCCAAGACTTTGCTAGGAAGACGGGCGACTTTGGATTCCTCTCTGTCAACGATATGGAGGTCATGGCCCTGGCTGTGATGCTGTATGGAGAGAGCGGTTGTGATAAGGAGCTCTGTAAGGCCCCGTCCATGGCGAGGTTCGAGGATGGTGGTAATAGGGAAGGGAGGCTAGTGGAGCTCCTCGGGACCGTATCGCGTATGTATAGTATAGTATGATATGTTGGCCGCTGTTGATGGGCGACGGATTGGCTGTAGTATTAGTCTCAGGTGACAAGGGGCGGAAGGCGTTCAGCTGGCGTCCTGAGGGAGAACAGGAAAAGTCTAGAGGCAACACCATGCTGGATACCACAGAGAGTAAGCTATGAACATCTGAAGGGGAACGCCGGGACGTTCTCTACTGTTAGGTACCGCAGCTCCTGTCACTGAAGCGTCGGTCGAGGGTGATGTGCAGAAAGATGAGGCTAATGACGATGATGAGGAGGAGGAGGAGGAAGGGGGATGGATCACGGCTACCAATTTCAAGAAGTAAAATGGTGCCATCTTCCTTGGTATGGTTGGTTCTTAAGGTACGCTCGTGACAACCATGAGTCGGCCACTAAGGATGGCGAGGAGGAGACCATATCGGAGGTCTCTATCATGTCGGCTGATTACAGTGTGCAGAACGTTATGATGCAGATGGGCGTCGATGTGAGGAAAGGAGACACTTCGTTGCTACTGCTCAGTCTTACTAGGTCCTGTCCTTCGGTGGATTCATGATCCGTTCAGTAAAGCTATGGGCTCTACTTTGTACTGCATGCCATACTGTTACTAGAGATACCTCCAAGGTAGTAGTAGTAGTAGTAGTAGGAGTACTTCCTGTTACTACTCGCTACACATGCCCCCACTGACAGGTTTTCTGCAGTAAGTGTGGTAACGACACGGTGTATCGAGTGCCTGTCTATGTTGACTCGGAAACACGAGAGCTAACAGTAACTAGGAGTCGTAGATGGGAGAAGATGACGTCAAAGAGGAACAAAGGATCGATGTGAGCCAATACTTCCTAGAGCACGTCGTCTCACCGCCTCCTCCTAGTTGGTCTATCCCGAAGAATCGTGGAGGCCGCCAGAGCAACCCTCTGATCCTTGCGGAGGATGAGCTCCTCATGTCCGGCCGAGACAAGGAGTATCGACGCAAATGCAACCAGTGAGCGTCATGACTCAAGGTCCCTCCTTGGGCACGTTCTCTGACTTAGGTTCGAGAAGGAGCGACAGCTGCATAACCCCTTTGCCTCGGACTCCCTCTATCAGGCTGATCCCCTTATGGGCTGGTGCGCTAGGAGTACCAACTCTAGGGGCAATGCCTTGCTGGGAGTAGGTCCTTCTCACCGATGCTGCTTTATAGTACTCTTACGTTTCAGGACTCCTCCAGCGCTCCGAGGGTGGAGGCAGGTTATGGTCGCCGAAACCCCAATCGAGGCAACTTCAAGCATACCAAGGGGAAGCGGAAATGAGTACTCTCTCCTTACCACTGTACAGCCGTTTCGGTTCCTACGTCTCACGCTCATCCCGATCATCTGTTGTGTTACTACCCCCTGTCAGCTGTACTGGGCCAGTGTAGGTTGCCCTATGTCGGCATCTACTTCGCAATCACTCTCTCACACGCATCGAGGGCCCATGGCCGCTCAGACGCCCCCGGGTCGACGGGACCGGCGGAGCGATGCTGATCTGCCTCTTTTGGGAGGGTATCCAATAGCTGAGGAATACGATAAGGGTGGGGGTGTTCTGTGGAGTTGAGCTCATGGCCGCGTAGGTGAGGAGGATTCTGGCGTGAGTAGTATCGCTTCCTTTGATACTTTGCGGGATGCGGTCAATGGTGAACTCCAGGATATGCACAGGGAGGTTGGCAAGGTACTACCCCTTACTGCCCCCTGGGGTATTGTCTCCGGTCCTAGGCCCGGCGGATGGTAACGGCCTCATCAGCATCCCCCAAAGAGGAGGAGAAGCGCATCCATGCTAGCATCAATAAGGTTCCTATACTGTGACGGAATGCTAGTGCACACACTCTAAAGGTGCGCCGTTCCGGAATAGCAGTACGGCAGATGCTGGACAGGATGAGGCAGCTAGCTGATGGGGAGGCTGCGGAGCAACTAGAGGAGCAGAGACTAAGAGACAGTCTCGGTAGAATTATTTTTCTTCTTGGGCATTTCCTATACCTTCCCATAGGCTCCCTCTTGTCATCACTTGACCAGCTACTCTCCTCGTTCCTCGTGTCGGAGGAGCGGACGCTGGAGAAGGAGCGGGTCAGGGCGGACGAGATTGATGAGGGCATCCGAGCGAACTCGCAGAAATACCGTATGTCCCTACTTCGTTTAGCGGGGTGTATCTTTGCTGACCGTCTCAGCGTCCTATGCCTCCACCTCTTACACTGGGATGGTCGAACCCATGGCCGACCACAGCCAACCCGTAGAGGACCCGACAGATGCCCTATTGCTGAGTATGGCTGAGTTGGACCTCCAAGTAGGTTGTCATTTATCAATAGTGTAATGGTGCTGTAGGAGGACATCATCCGTGAGCGAGAGGAGGGTATTAGGAACATACACTCGGACATAGTAGCTATCAGGGGCCTTTTCCAAGAGGTTGCTTGGCACGTATCGGAGCAAGGACAGGTCCTTACATCTCCTCTTTTTCTATGGTACAGTGAGCGCTATAGGTAATAGACAATATAGAGACCAATATGGGCCAGGCTGCTCATCGGACAGGGCAGGCTAATCGTGAGTTAGCCATAGCTAGTGAGAGAGTTCGGAAGAACATGTAGTAGTGTTGCGCGGCACTTACTGTGGGGTACGCCTCCCAGGTATTGGTACGTGTGCTACGTCCTGACAATAGTCATCATAGTGCTGCTCCTGTTCGTTCTAATCAAGAGCCTAGCCCCAATTGCTATTCGCTGACCATGCGTGTACTCCGCGATTCTGTAGCCTTAAATGTTTCCTTGCAACATTGCAGGTGAATTTTTTGAAGCACTGCTGTGGTTGTTGGGTTGGGAGGAATTGAGGGCGATATTGTATTATGCGGTTTTTCTATCAGTTTTGGAGCAGTAGTGTCCTTGTGATGCCCCAGGGTAACTCGCTACCATCTGGATGGAAGGAATACCACACTCCAGAGGGGAAGCCGTAGGACCATGGCGATGGCCCCGACCAGCATTGCTGAGAGCAGATACTATCACTGCGCTGCTAGAGGCATCACACAGTGGGAGAGGCCCACCGAGGGCGAGCCCCAGATGGGTGACCTTTTCCAGTCTGACGGGGAGAAGTCCAGTGGTGAGTACGCCGCTGGGAGCCTCTTGTGAATTTCAATCAATAACCTCAGATAGGCTTCTCCTTTGCTGTGGTGCATGTTGTGTGGATCGTCAGGGACTCCCGATTCGACTGCTAGTGCTCGAGACGATGCGTCGGCGGACATGCGACTGAACGATAGGCCGACTACTACCGCCACGGTGAACCTCTCTGGCACACCGCAGCAGAAGCAACAACAACAGGCACAACCTAGAAGTGGTAGAGACCGCCATCGCCTCCTGCGAGATTGGACTGTCTGAGTGGCAGATGCAATGGGTCGGGCCGTAGAGCAGTTTGAAATTGGCAATCCTAGGAGCGTGGTCAGCAATGCTGGCACGAGTCGGTGAGAATAGCCAGCAGCCCTTGTCGTCGGGCCTGTCCAGATCGGAGCCAGGTTCGGTCCTCCATCCTTCGCCTCCAACACCTTTCAGAGTTTGATCGGTGGGGCAGTAGGGGTTCTTGGTAGGTTCCAAGGCATGCGAGGCATTGGCCAATATTTCAAGGCCGATCCAGAGACCGTAGGGAGGCAGTGCACTCCTTGTCGACCATCTATGGCCATAGGTGTCTACCAGGCTACGACAGGGTGTGTCGATGGGGATGGGCAGTGGCACTAGTCGATCCCTTATGGAGCACCCTGATCTCGTCGGGCCCAGCATCATCCTACTCCTCTCGGTAGGCCTCGAGGTGGTTGGTCATTGGACTACTCACCTGTCAGGTCCTGGCCATGTCTATTGTGACGATGATCACCAATGTGTCCCTGTCCACTCCTGTAGCGGTCTTCATGTCTGGGTCTATGATAATGATATGTGGCATGACCGGCGTACCACTCCTCATCATCATCTTCCAGCGATACTTTGGCGCCACTGATCCCAGCTCGAGGTGCCCCCGTAGCTCCCTTGTCTATCCCCATCGTCCCTCCCCTCAGGTACTATGCCCCCTCCCTAGGAGCCCCTGTACCAGGCCCTGATGATGCCCAGCCTCTCGAGTACATACCTCTAGTCTCTGCTTACAGGTGAGTACAGTATGGTGGAGGGCCATCAGCCATTGACCCTAACAGTTACTCCTTGGCGCCAATGCCGTTGGCCACAATGGCCAGCCTATTCCTCGGCAACTTCTCCTTCCTGGCCGGCGCTGGTGCCAGTATTGCCTACCTCAACGTAGCCTTCTAATGCCGTGCCACCCCTCTATCTCTCATCATTCCCTCAGGCCCACCTCGGCCCCCCTCTGGCCAGCGCCTTCGGTCGTGGTCGAGTTGGTTCCCTCACCATCCTTGCTGGTACCATCATCCTGTATTGGCTGATTATGTCCCTCATGTGGTGATAGTAATGGCAACATTCCACGTCGTTTCTCTCCTCCGTGACCACACTCATAATGACCATTTGATGCTTACCTACAGGACCTCGCGTTTTCAATCAACGTGGCCCTTCCTGTCCAGCACATGCCAGTTTTTCGACCCCAACGATGTCCTCCGGCTCGTCTAGTGAGTCGCAGCTTCTGTTGTCGAGCTTTATAGACTCCTACCTCCCCCAGCTCAAACTCATGTTCTCGACGCTATCAGAGGCAGCGATCCAAGAGGAAGCGGCTGTGGCCCAGGAGGAGAGCACCACGGCAGAAGTCGACATTGAGAGAGTCCTACAGAGGCTCATTAAGAGGGCCAGTGCTGCCCAAAGCGAGTGAGCCGACCGTGAACGCCATGTGAGATCATGTTCCCTCCTGCCTTAGGGCTCCTATGGACTTGACCCTCTCCGAAGACCCTCCAGTTGAGGCAGAGTCGTGGCAGACGGACGTGGAGATTTTGGACGCATTGATGAGAATTGAAGATCCTTTACAGAGAAGTTTTGCCAGTAAAACGCTGGCTACTGTCGTGAGGAACATCGTGCTTCACGCGCCACAAAATTCGAAGTACTACACTCTGAAGCTGAGTAATGCCAAAGTCAACCGCCTCTACGACCTAGTCGGACCCCTCCTACTGCGGCTTGGCTTCGAAGAGGTCGAAGATGCAAACGGCAGTACTCTCCATTGGAACCACCAAGCCTCAGACCAGCATCTCATCGAGGCACACACTCTGCTGGAAAACGTCGTATCTTCGCCTCAAGAGTGGATCGGTGTGGCTCCTGATGTCTTCTCTGACGGGATGAAGTCGCTGCCATTATTACCATCAGTGGGGAATACGTCCGTTCCTTCGGGCTCGCGGTTTACCCCTGGTGGAAAACTCACTCGAGAAGCCATTGCGAAGCTCACAGAGGAGCGGTTGAAAAAGCAGGGTCGAGGAGGCGGCTGGGGCTCTGGGGTCCTGTACTCCAACAAAAACTGCAAACGTATGGTGCACGGCATCGGGGACCTAGAGGTGGACTCTGGCGCCACGCACTTTGCGGACGACTACCTTCGAATGATTCATGGTCCGACTCCAGCCGGTTCTATGGCGGAATTGACTCAGAGGTACTCAGCCGTTGAGTACCTGGGGAGGAAGATTGTGGACCTTTGCAACTCCGCGAGGTATGAGAACGGCAAGCTCCTTCGTCTACAGTGGCACGATGGGATTGCTGCCGTGGCTCGGACTCATGCGGAAAAGATGGCCTCAGGGGAGGCGCCTTTCTCCCATGATGGTTTCGATGCTCGGTGTCGTCAGCTACCTATTGCTTATCAAAGTGCTGGTGAGAACCTGGCGTACAGCAAGGGGGTCGCTGATGGTGCCGCCACTACTGTCAAAGGCTGGATGAACAGTCCAGGGCACCGGAAGAATCTTCTCACACCAGGGTTCACCCATTGCGGGGTAGGGTGTGCGTATGCTCGAGATGGCTCGCTGTGGGTGACGCAGCTTCTAGTGAGTGCACGATGACTTCAATGTTTTTTTATCAGAAACTACGCCAAAATTCACTCGTTGTAAATTACTTCTGAGGTGCGTTTTTGTTGAGTTTGAGGCTGGAAAACGACAGTTTGAGGTCCCTCGGTTGTGGGGACTCGCCGCTGGTTATGGTCAATGAGCTCCTCACCACTGTGGGAGAATCGAGT
The DNA here is from genome assembly GCF_000006405.1 of Perkinsus marinus ATCC 50983. Taxonomy (NCBI): domain Eukaryota; phylum Perkinsozoa; order Perkinsida; family Perkinsidae; genus Perkinsus; species Perkinsus marinus. The sequence continues at coordinate 866,384 of NW_003215766.1, read as the reverse complement.
CTTTTCTAGCCTTTTTGAATACCACATGCTTCAATCGCTGGATGTAGGTGCATGGTCACTTCAAGTGATCCGTGAGAGCCTCGCTGCCGACACCCTTCCCTCGGACTCGGCCGAGCCTTCCCCAGAGGCCAACGCTGAGCTCCGCAGGGATGGGGTCCTCTCTAAGGAGTGTCATGGTGACGATCAACTATTCGAGGTTTGCGTCGAATACTGCGGCCGCTACAACGACTGTTGCTACCCCACTGGCCTGGCCACTGTAGTGAAGGCCTGTCGGGGCATCATCGAGGAGGACCCCTCGATGCACCTCATGCTGCTTATCCGTTGTATAACACATCACCTATGTCGTCATCCCAAGATCAGCCTCGTTCGAGCCGTCATGGGCTACTTCAACGTACCCGATGAGAACACTGAGGCAATGGAGGAACTAGTTGTCACCGGCCTGGCATCGGCGTGCACGACGTGGAAGGCAGCTCTACGACTTTGGGCAAGCCTCATAGTCTCAGAGCAGTCGTCAGCCACGGTCCCTCTAGTAGCTGCTGCTTACGTGACCGAGTTCGGCGTTACAGCTGGGCTGGAGGCTGATGATGTAGGCAGACTATTGAGGAGCGCCGAGGCCTTCCGAGTTCCACAGACATTCGTGGCCCAGTGGGACGGTAGCTGCGATGGTGACGACGGGGCTGTCCTGATCGTCGATGCCAAGCTTGTCGCAACAGTATTGCAGGATGAATTTAAAAGGGACGTCCGAGGGAAGGAGGATGGGCAGGCCCTAGAGGGGCTCTTCGGGTACAGTTTAAGTGGTCATCCAATCTACGACACAGGGGCACCATCAACCAGCACTGACGGTCATCACTTCCTGCTCTTGGATGCCCGTGGTAGCGACTGTGTAGCTCGCTGTGAGTCCCAGCCTGTGGTTGAATCTTATTGGATCCAGCGGACCATCCAGCCCAAGCGACGCCCTACTCTGGTAAGCACCTCACTTGTCCCCTCGAGAATCATCTTGTCGCCCTCTTAGCCCACCGAGGACTGGATGAAGGAGCTGGACGAGCTCGATGATGATAATACGACAGCTGCAGCAGAGAGCAAGGGAAGTTCGGAGAAAGCTGCAGAGCCGAAGGTAGAGCACATCCGCAAGGAGCGGCCTGTGGTAGTGCATCGACTACGAGGCAAGTTCGCCAGCACAATAGATGGCGATGCTGATTACGGTAAGTAGAGATTTCTCGAGCGAACGCTTTGACTCGGCATGATGATGCTTTAGATGGTTCGACGACGCCAGAGAAGGATGCCCTCCTTGGGAAGCTGTCAGCAGATGCCTATTCTGACATGCACATCATCATCATCGGCGAAGGTAGGGCCTGGCCACGATGCTCAGTACCTCACAGCTCGGATCAGGGCCTGCCCCCGACCCCCGCTCTTCCGTCATGTTGCGCTGTTTGGCGTCTATCAAGCACGTCAGTGTACTACGAGGAGGTTGGCCCGAATTGATAGCGGCACTGTGCGATTTGGACAACTCTGAAGAGTTCCTCAACTGGGTAGCCTTCTGCAGCCCTTATACGGCGAAGACGAGTAACGAACCCAGCCTGTTGCTGTTGTACTTTTATCCCTTTCCATGGCAGTCCCTAACCGTCGCTCGGCATCTCAATCAAGTGCCACTAGCGCTTTGCTCAAGCCAGAAACGCTAGAGAGCCTACAAGTGAATTGGGAGGAGTCCAAGAAGAATATGGCTAAGGGTTGGGATGCTTTCGGTCGGAGTGTACGTCTCAGTCGACGATGCCTCAATCGCTCATTGATAAGTTCATAGATGAGTAGCGCCTGGAAAGACCTCGGTGCCGCAGCACAGAAGCAGAAAGCAACAGCAGCTACTGCCGCTGCACGTCAACGCAACGCGGCCACGGCAGAGTCCCAGGGCCTGGCATCAGAGCCGACAGGAGCGCCTCCATCTGTAGGGATTGATCAGCTCATCGCGATGTACTCCGAGGCATCATTGCATTCAGAGTTTGAATTTCAACGCAGTGTTTACAGAACAGGACAAAGCCGCTATCACGGAGAACATGAATAAGGCCAAGGTGAGCAGGCAGCTCACGTTGAGTGTCATCTCGAGTGGCCTCCTACTGTGTAGAACGTCATGGCTGGATGGATAGCGAAAAGCGATAAGTTCATACACGAACAACAGGCTAAGCTGGCGAAGCAGCAAGAGGAGGCGAAGCGAGAAGAAGAGCGCAAGAAGGCGGAGACTGCCGCTATCATCGCGGCCATGCAAGGTGGGGGTATTTTAAGTTTGGTAGCTGCTGAGTGGTACTCAGGTGATGGCTCTTCAAGCAGCGGTGGTGGCAAGGAAGTAGGGCAGCAGGTGACGTCTGTGAGGCTAGGGAGCTTAGAGGCAGTTGTTGCCTTGTAGAGATCCCAGTCGAAGGGTGCCAATGCAGCAGCGTCGAGGAAAGCGAACGAAGAGGATGTTCTTTCGGAGGATGGAGACGATAATATCTTCGAGATCGGGGACGAGAGCTCTGATGATGAGAACGATGACGATCTGTTGGACGAGGGCTCTCCCAAGAAGGATAAGAATCAGTCATCCTCCGAGCAGGTAGCAGCTTTCTTCTCGTTTCCTATGCCATTCGTATTAACGTTATCAGTCCTGTTTACGAGATGCCAGCGTGATGGTCGGCAGCTTGCAACGACTACAGAAGGGCGATGTGATCTCTTGGAAGGATGACTTGATGCTGGCTGGAGCACGGAAGTTCTATTGCCAGAAGCTAACACACCAGTCTAGGCTGGACACGAAGAATGCTACCCCGCAGCCTGTTGAGACTACTGAACCCAAGAACTGGTGGAGCAATGCGAAGAAGTTCGCCTCCAGTCTGGCAGCACCGTTCGACCCAGTGGTCCCTGTCGACCGAGTCATTGTGCTTGTGCTCAACCAGCTGCTCATTTGCGAAGACCTGGGGGATTCCACGATGAAGGTTAAGAGCAATCACCGAGTGCAGCAGCTACAGCGAGTTAGCTTTGCTGAGGATCAGCCGGACAGGATATCTTTCTTGTATAGGGTAAGATGCATAACATGTCGCATTCGTGTAGCTCTCCCTCAGAACTCCCCTAAATACAACACTTACAAGTTGTTACCGATGCAGGGGTCTGCCGATAAGTCCACAAACGAGCAATTGATGGCGTGTCTAAAACAGCGACTCAGCAGCCTTAATGTTGGCATGCGGTTAACCGTCACTGATGGCCCGCCTGCCCGTCCTCAAGTGCCCCAAGCAGAAGGGAAGAGCGATCGCGGAGTCGACCATGATTTGCTCGACTGAAGATCTCCCTTCTATGATACAACAGTTGGCCATTTTAATCTGCTTTCCATTTGAAGCATCTATTTTGCGTTTTGCCAATTGAAATGAGCTACTCAGTGCCACATGACCTGAGGTGACTTGGCCAACCCGACCAGTCATTATGTAGAACTTCTCACACACAATGAGAAAGGATAGAGTCAACAACCTCATACAAGACAATAAAAAGTACCAAATCATGCTTGTGTTAATAATGCGCATCGCCCACGGATTGATGATCCAAGGCCACATGCACGTATCCTCGTTCTAACTGTCACGTTATAGAGAAGGGTATTGTAGCACTGAGCCTGACGGCATGTTCGGGAGTATCGCGAATTTAGCTCCAAGTTTTGGAGATGTACTGAACTTACGGATATGAGTGGCGTACCGCATTCTTTCCAAAAGTGCTGCCTGCTACCAACTAGGCGAACCCAATTCCCAGGGATGAGAGAAAATTAACGGCCAACACCATCAACATCCATTGTAACAAGCTCCTCAAGTACTTCCTCCAAGCCTTTCTCCTCCCCTTCCACGTCAGTCCGCTGTCCCCTCAAGGCCATGAGCTCCTGCCTCACAACGCTAAGCCCCACAGTATACACTAGGTCAGCCACTTGGTCCAGCAACCACAGAGGGACTGGGGCCTGACCCCCTGTTCTGTATTGGAAAACTCGTATAATGCCCAACGCCTGCAGTATGGCTGGCTTCACCATCCTCCTTCTCGTGTAAAGTCGCAGCAGCTTAGCCGAGGCCCTGGGGCAAAACCCGTGGGCCTGAATCATTCGACAGGCCAATTCTAAGGCCGCGTCACCACTTTGTAACCTCTCTGCCAAGCCAGCCAGGTAACACCACATCTCACAGCTCTTCCGAGGGACGGCCTCCCCACCGACTATCTCCTGTTGCCACTTGATGGACTCATTCAAGTCTACGAACAGTCGACGAAAGAGGCCCTCCAAGGCCTTACTACACAGGCGCTTTCTGAAGGTCGTCCGTCCTGTTGCAGTCAGGGGCAGGTGCTGGCCTTCCGTATTGCCCGACAAACTACGTGTTCTACCACTGAGTCTCTGCTGCCTCTGTCGATACACCTCCCTCAGGTCCACGCCTTGGGCACCCTCAGCACCACCAGCAGTAGTATCATCGTCCATAATAAAAACGCGGCTCCGAGCCACTATAAGGGAGTCCCAGCCTATGTCTTGACATATCCCTACTAGGACACTATACATCCTCGCCTCGTACTGAGTCATCTGGCCATGCTCCCCCACTGCCATACCACTGTCCTCGACAGGCCTCTGCCTCTCATCCAGTTCAGGATTCAAGCCTACCCCTGGACCAAGCACTATCCGGTCCTTCTCGTCTAAGCCGCGGCCCCGCTGCTGCCTCGGTAGCATCTCGTAGGTCGGGGTCTGCCTTATAGGATCATGGCACAAATATCCAGTGATTGGGTCGGTGCCACTCCCATGCTTCTTGTCAGGAACGGTCTGTTGGCAACGGCTCACATCGGGGATGCCCAAACTCCATGGAAGAGTCTCATCGCCAGGCCATGCCACTTCACGATCTTCCTCTATAGGGAAGTTGTTGAGAGCCATAAGGGCTTGCTCGAAGTTGAGTGTCCGCCTATAAGCCTCGGCCAGGGTAGCCCAGACCTTGGGATCCATCGGTATGGACTCAGTGGCGAGGCGTGCTGCGGTGATAGCTAGCTCCCAGGCAACGGGGTCGTCGGGTATGGCGAGCAACGTCTTCGCCTGGTAATGGAGGACATGCCCATCTGCTGGTATTTCATGGAGGCATCGAGCCAAGGTCGACATACAGGCATCCAACCGACCTGAACAGTCTTGCTGATACCAAAGACCCCAAGCCTACTCTAACTACCCATTCTGCGGTAGCTCCGGGCGATGTGGATCATGACATGCGGGACGGCACTCTGGAGTGAATTGAATACCTCGGGACAGAGCCGTAGTCGCCTGATTGGATATAGCCTCTCTCCGCAGAAGGCCACACATGAGCAGCCAAATGGATCGGTCGTGGACTTCTGATAGCATTATACTCACCTGCTCCTCACAAAACCATCGGCAATGACCTCGGTGACTATGGTAGTCCCGAGACGTCCTACATCTCCTTCCTCCTCATGGGCGTATATATCAGTGGGGGAGAGGGAGCCAGAGGGTCCAGCGAACGAGGAGTTTGCTGTGATGAACTTGGAGGCTAGGCTGATGAAGTTTGGTAGTATCTGCTGCCATTCCAGTCTCCTATCCAATGCCCAGTACCAGCAGTTACCTCAGCGTTACCCAGATTGCCCCGAATAGGACATACGACGCCCACGACCAAGCCCGGCACGATGGGGGGTTTGATTGACCTCAACCAGGACGATAGCTGAACGCCCTGAGGAGTAATGCCGGCTGGAGGTGCTACCACTGGCGGTGGCCTACCGCCCTCACTACCTCACCTCCCAAATCGATCTGCCTATCTCTTCAACGGTGTTACCATCAGTGTCGACCATGACAGCCCGTACAGCTGGATAACCACCAGGCCGGACCTTGTGGAGAAGGACTAACTCATACCACTCCTTTCCCAAATGATACTCACCTCTACCCGAACATCGCACTGATGGAAGATGTCCCAGGAGCAATAGATGCCGGACTCAATCTTAAAGGCCGAACCAGCGAGGAATCCAACACCCTCCTGAGACGTTATTCTCAGTCAATGATGACCTCTCAGGGCTACCTGTCGAGATATCAAGTTTGATATGTAACCTGATATCGCCGAGGCGCTGCCCACGTCAATCCCGACCACGTAATGGAAGTAACTCGGCCGCCCCTTCTTATCCGCACTCTTCCTACTGCCCTTCGGTATCTGTCAAACCTGCTCGCCAAGCCGTGTATTATATTCACATCACCTTGGTTAGTCTACAGAGGTCCGGCGGCCCAAGCCCTAGATACCCCGGCATGGCATGGGTTCTAGCCTCGAGGGAATTCACTCCTGCCACCTCTATGATTTCCTGCAGACCGCTAGCAGCCTCGGACATCACTACTCACACCAGTGGCAACCTATGGGATAACCTACCGATTCGTTTATGATGAGCCGCGATGCCTATGATGCCCATCGACTGACCAACACAAGAGGAGGTGTTTCGGAGGAGGATAAGAAGAAGTAAAAATGGTGGCAAATATTATGTTAGGTAATCGCGATGCGGCGTGAGAATAGTTAAGATGCAAATAAAAGAGGGCTAGCTGAGGTGAAAGCTAGCTGGGTCCCTAGCTGGGTCCCTACAGGGCGTTGTGAGCCTAACCAAGCCATGTGGAGCTACTTGGACTGTAGCACACGGTCTGCAATCGAGCACTGTAGTAAAAGAATATTAGAAACCGAATGACGGGTTTTACAACGCAGAAAGCCACGACGGCTCAGTAAATGACGACCAACAGAAAGATAGCGATCATCACCGTCGCGACAGAGCCGAACCCCCTGCACCACTTGAATGCTCGTACGCCCTTCGACTCTTCTGTCTAGCAGCGAACTCCTCAGGGGTTTCGTCATCCTCTGGCACCATTAACGTCTGTGGATATTGAACCACACGTGCTCGACCATCTAAGCCGTAATATACCTCCCCTGCTGCAGTACCACGCTCCTCTCCATTATCATCATCATCATCGCCAGAGGCTAGGTCAAACATATCCTTCATTGCATAACTAGGCCTATAATACCCTCCTATCCATCCTGGGTTATGCCTACCGCCACGTCCCCATTTATTGACGATATGATACCCACGAGGAGGGCCAACCCTGCTGCTGGCCCCCGCAGACAAGGGCTTCGATGCAAAGCCCGAGTGCAGACCAGGATGATGACCCCCATCTGCGCTGAATGAACTCGGATTGGCTCCCCTCACGACAAACCTATCAAACTGGAGCTGCTGTCTAGGGCCACTATCGCGACCACCGTTGAGCCCACGCTTATTGCCGAAGCCCCTCAATGGAGACCCTTTGGTAGGTGACGATGGCCCCTTGTCTGAAGCTATCAAAGAGTGCAAAGGATGGCCTTCGTCGATGGGCAGCCCGTACGTCCTTGCCGTGTGATGGACGCTATTCAGCTGTTGCTGCAGAGCAATGAGATCACCACTGCCTGCAGCAGCCCCTTTGGAGTATATGCCACGGAAGCAAACCACAAAGTGGGCAGCCACAACCATAATCGCCAGAGAGGATAGAGTGAGAGCAGCCCAATGCTGCCAGGCGTCGAGCCGTTTCTCGGCCAATGTCCCGAACTTGACATATGTTATCCTGGCGGGTTGCAACCTAATCCAAGGTATACCATCGGATGCCGCATCATCAACCGACTCCATACTAACAAAGGGTATGGAGTCCGTCTCGCCAACACTATGAGTCCCATTCGAGCCAGGAGCGGCCAATTCGATTCGCTCTGTAACTACTCCATCATCAGCTGAGGGCCGCCGCATCTGCTGTCCTTGGCCGAGACAACACAATGCCAAAAACATAGCATAATAGCATGATGATCTCCGCATAACCCGGGAACTCCGATGATGATGGTGATAGCGTGGAGACATTCAGTGCCTTCAATGACACACGAGACGATAAGGCTGAGACGATACGATACAGCAACACACTACTTTCCGACCGGCACAGTCTTCCCCTGAGAAATTACCCCGATTATTACACAACATGCCCTGACAACATCACTGGTGAAACCTGTACATTGCTATACTCCCTTGAACGTATACGATGGGAGGACCACAGTAGGAAAACGAGTGACAGAATCGCAATTACACTAACAGTATCTACTCTGTGGAATCCTTAGCATAGAAAACAATGACAGCCCTGCCAGGGGCACCGGTAGCCCTTCGGTTGTTCTTGTCTATTGCCGAGTCCTCAGCAGCATCCCTCACCTCAACTTCACCAGGCAAACCCAGCTGCTTCTTGATGAGCCCTAACAGTGAAGCGACATAACAGTGATACTGCTTCCACTTCATCACTATCCCAACCATAGTGAGGACTTACCCTTCTGATCCTCGATCATCCTGGTCTCATCGAAGGGCAACGTGAGGGCCAATGCAGCCTTGCCCTTGGTCCTCACTTCAGTCTGCATATGGAAAGGGGCGAACTTCATGGCCATACCCTTCTCCTGCTTTGACAGGACCTTGATGAGAGGATGGTCCTTGAAGAAGTTACCCATAAACTTCTTGTCGACCTGCAACAGCCCGAGTCTACCACTACTCATAATAACAGCGTAACACCGCGTACCGGCTCATTATTCTCATCGAGCTCGACTTCACTGAGCACCTTCAGACAAGTCTGCTGGAAAGGCTTGTACTCCTTCGTGACATAGATCACAGCATCTGACCATGACCACCGCTCGACGCACCCCAACCATCTCACTACCCACCAGTAGGAGCAACGGGCGCAGGACCCTTCTTCTTGGGCTGCATATGCTTCTGGAGCTCCAGACGGAACTCACGAAGATTGGACTGCAGCATATTATACTGTCGGCCTGCAACACATATCATAATGAACATAAGTACAAGATCAACTCACCAAGGGACTCATCGAAAGGAGCATCAACCTCAGGCCACAACTGCTGGACGGCCAGACCCTGAGAGCACCTCATACTCACCATGCTAACACTATGTATTCACCCTACCTCCTTATGTAGTATATCGCTCCAAATGTGCTCACAGAAGTGGGGGGTGATGGGGACCATTACCAAAGCCTGGACCTCGATGTAACGCCTCAATAGGTCACGATGCATAGAGCCATCGGTTAGGACACGGTATTGGTCCCTAATACCAACCATTACCCGAAAGATCTGTATGCAGTGATGACCAACCTGAGGTTCTGCATGTCGAACCAGCCAGCCTTGAGTGCGTCCCTCATCATCATCTTGGAGTATCCAGCATCAGCCTCCTTAATGAGCCTATTCAACTCGTTGGCAAAGCACTTGTCCACGAATGTATATTCTCCTGAGGCACTTCCGATATAGATCAATACCCACCGTAGTCATTACCATCACGTTCCTTGGCGAGCTCAATAGGGCTAGTCGTGACCTCTGTAGCCCAGTTATCAAATGTGGTGAGGGCGAGGATACTGTCGTTAGCAGTCTTCCTCTTGAAGTTGGCATTCTCAAGCCCATCACCTATACAGGGACAGAGAGTACTTCTGATCCAAGACTTCATACCATACCAGCATCAGCCAAGGCCAGACGAGTCGCATCAGCCGAGAACTCCCCGCAGGCCTGGTCAAGCGTGAGGAAGTTGCCGCGAGACTTCGACATCTTCTCATCATCCACCATCACATGTCCATTGGTGAAGAAGGCCTCAGGCCAAAGGTCCGGACTAGCACCAAAGGCATCTCACACAGTCAAGCTCACTACGATGCCTACCGATCCTCCCAAATAGCTGCATGGCTGTACAAGCACATGGTCAAGTGATTGGGTATTAAGTCCTTACCACTACACCTCAGACTCATAGGGTACCTACCCATTCACCGACTCCTATACACTGAGTTCACCCGCTGTAAGCCTTACCAGTAGTTGAACTCCCTCTTAAGCTTATCGAGACTCTCGCGAGAGATAGCAGAGTCCGCTGGGGGCTCATCAGCGAGGTCGAAGATATAGTCGAACACAGCATCAGTCATCTGCTCAGCGTCAATACCAAGAGGATGCTCACCCGAGCCATCAAGAACACCTAATACCAAGACTACATCACTCGCCAAGCCTGAATACACCAAACCTCCTTGCAGTAGATGAGCAATGGTGTAGTAGGCCATGTAGATAGTGGAGTCCGACAGACTCTCGATGATCCATCGCTTATCCCATGGTAGGCGGGTACCAAGACCAAAGTTGCGAGAGCACGCCCTGAAACCGAGGCAAACCAACCATCAGTGGCAACAGCGAACCCTTTACAGAGCCACCTCCTACCAATTCTTCAACCACTCAATAGCGCTGATCTGCTGATTCAAACTGCTAGGGTTGAACGTCTCGAAATGATTCTGGATTTAGCCAGGAATGTCAGCTACAGGAGCAATAGCTACCCTTACCTGCACATGGTCGAGGACCTTGTTCTTCCACTCCTCCTCACCATATCGTATGTACCATTGATCACAATAGGCAACAACACATTCATCACCAGACCTGAGCCGTCACATATCAGATCACAGTGGAAGGATCAATGATCACCTGCTGACCACCAGTCCCTCGGGCTCGTAGTATTTGATGGCCAAACCGGCATCGATGAGGTCCTTACGCACCAAGGGCTTGGCCTCTTGCACTGTCTTCCCAGCATAAGGACCTAGCCAAGGGAAGTGCAAGCGATAAGGGACTAATGAACGGCTTAGTACCGATGATCATTTTGCCCTGGTAAAAGCCCTTGTTGTAGCACAGCTTCTTCGCCTCTGTGAGCTTATCCTTTTGCTTATGGGAATCGATCTTCATAGACTCGCACAGATATACTGCAGCCTCATCACCCCACTCTGGCATGTCTTCAATACGGATAATTGGGACGACCTGAAGTAAGGGAGATACTCACTGCTAGACGCCAATGAACGGTCACGCTCACCTCAAAGGGCACACACCACTCCTCCTTAACTCCGTACTGGTCACGCCAGTTCTGCCTCGTCTTCCAGTCCTTCAGAGCCGCATAATCATCCGGAGCATCGGCAGGGACAGACGTCACAATGCCAGTACCCTTGCCCTACACCCAAAGAAGATTCTTCCAAGCCATCATCGACGCTACTCACCATGCTGATAGTCAGGAGGGGCAGGGCGTAGACGGTCGAGTACTTGGCAAGAGGGGCGCTCAACGGCGTACCAAGAAGGTCCGAGCCCTTCACGGTAGCCAACTGGACTGGGCAATCTTCTCCTGAACAGGTCAAATGGATACACAGGTTGAGTCCATGAGATCCCTACCATCCTCATTCTTGGTCTTCGGTCCTAGCTCCTGCATGACCATATTCAACGCCGATCTATAGCTGCAGATGAACGCCTGGAGACGAGAAAAGAGACATCCCTACTACCGCCAGCGTAACTATCACTCACCTCTCCGTTGTTCATCTGGAAGATACCGTATTGTGCTGTAGGCAGTACAAAGCAGTTGGTCTGACCGTACATGGTCTCAGGTCTCAAGGTGGCGGCCACAAAGAAAACCTTATTGTCACCTAAGACGACAGGACAAGATACCCTAGACATACCACAGTGGACAGCGCTACCAGTGTTCCACTCAGGCTTCACTTCTTGTACACCCATCTTGATAAGAGTGTACTCCTGAGGGTTCACTCCTTCTCCAGAGGCCCTATCATGATCAGCACAGGGTTGGCCATCACCTAACACAGTCGCCACCGTGTACAATCCTTCTACCACCCTCCTTACGAATGGAATAGATAGTAGGGCGGTTGCCGAAAGCCAGGCGGTTGCCGGCCTTCAAATGACGGAATTGCCACTGCACGAAGGCATCCTGAGTGATGAAGGGCATTTCCAACAGACACCATGACGGGTAGACTTACAAAGAAGGGGTTGGCGTCAGTAGTGATGAAGCTACGCCTCCAATCAACAGCAACACCAAAACGCTTGAGATCACGCTGGCCCAGAGGAGGGAAGTACTCCAACCAATGCTGGGGCTCGCAAAACTGAGAATGCCAATGAGGACCAACACTGAGGATCTTTTAACCCACCTTAGGGATCTCCTCATCCGGAATCCCCATGCTCTTCAATATTTCAATTTGGCTCAGGCCGCCGGTCTTTGCCTTCGTCTTAGACTTCTTCGAGTGGAAAATACCCACTGCTTTCCGCTCCAGCGAGGCTGCCGCACCTAATGATTCACCATCCCACGAAGCCCACCAAAAGCGGTCTTCCACTTTCACTAGAGGTCTGCTGCCCCTGCTCGGAGCTCTCGGGATCACTGGCCTCATCTTCGCTCTCCAATGCATGGGCCAACTCTCTCTTGAGGTTACCTATCTCACAACACCAGTTGGCCACTTCCAATGCACACAGACCTCGTACCAGCAGCAGCTTGGATAGGCATACCAGTACAGTGGAAACCGAACGGGAAGAGTGCCTGAAAGCCAACACTGTAGGTCGAGAGTAGACACTCAAAGTGTTCACATCCTTGGCCCCATTATTACATTCTTGCCCTTCAGCGACTGATAACGGACAGCGAACTCAGCCTTGGTGAGTGAGAAGGCATGACCAAGATGCAACATTCCGTTCATATAAGGGATAGCAAATGTGACCATAAAGTGTTCCTAAGGACAACAACTATCACCATCCCTGCTCTCCTCAAGGCCTCATCTCTACTACCGGACCATCGCCCTCCTCGGGTGCATTCCGCTCATACACGTGGGCATCCTCCCACTTCTTTTGGGCTGTCAATTCGTATTCAACGAGTTTGTCTCGTCGAGTAAAATTGCCTGAAATCACATCAAGCTCAACCGTACCCTTTTCCCACCTCGAATATCCCCATCGCTATACATCTATTCACGCTAGCTATGCACTCAAAGACGCCTCCTGCGTCACCAGAGCTTACCCATTCCAATTCACCTTATTACCAGTTTGATTTTCAGCAGTAGCCATAATCTCAGGTACTAGGAAACAGTTCTTGATAAGATGCACACAACGGCGGAAGGAACGTGGACCGAGCGCGGGAATCGTTCAAGGTACAAGGCTGTCGTCATCACTGCTGTCGATTGACCGTTGAGGAATCGCAAGTGAGCAAGATTCATACTCATTCACTGCAGCAGATGAGCAACGATAGTGACAATGACCCCTCTATTAGTGCATAATTTCTTCCAGAGTATCTCCTGTGTGGTATAAATGGACAGAATAGGAAAGTACCTGTTAGAACCACGGGCAGCATTAACACTATCAACCCAAAACACGAGGATGATGGTCGAACTGTTGGTTGGCGAAAAGGGTAGTTAATGATATCTTCAAAGTTAGCAGAGCACTCCACTGCCACTGGCCCCACCACTAGAGGGTAATTAACCCCAATGGCCCCGACAGGCAACAACAACGATGCATAAAAACATCCAGGAATGTTCTAGGGTGAAATTATGTACTGTAGATCGTCCTTGTCGTTGCTGCTTATAAACTAGTGATCTTCAGCCAAAAACACTTCATCGTCATAATGGAATCAAAAAGCAAGTGTAGGGACGATGAATGGTAAATCGACATTGTCAATAGTAGTGAGGACGAGGCCCTACTAAATGCGACCAGAAGCGGCGATCAACGCCGATATTTCATCGGGAGACATGCCCACAACTTGGAGGTTTCCCAGCCTTGCAGAATATTATCATTAGCAACGAAGTGTGGAGTAGATGTCCGGAAAATGTTAAATAGCAAAGAACGTACGGGAACATGTACATACGATGTAAACGACTAGTATCAATGTTATTGTGGTTCATGTAAGAAGCCTGACTACTCTCGCTTGGGAACTGGGGTCTGCAGAACTCCTTCAGCCATCGACCTACACACATAACCAACCCTTTACACTGACGTTCCACCTAGTCATACTAGACCCACCTCGGTAGCGCAGCAGAAAATGGTGTCAACCCCAAGGCCGTACCAGGACTCACCAATGGTAACGGTGATAACACTAGCTGCTGCGGGGCCATGTACAACTACACGACGTAATGCCAATCCAAGAGAGAACAGCTTCCCTACATAGTTATCACCAGCTCCTCGCTGACCCTGCTGCATCATCGCACCTTGACTAGAACCCGCAACGTCAACAGAAAGGCCCATGCCAAGGTCCGCCAAACGAGAGCTCTTCGAGTTACCAACGGATCGTGATGAAAGAGTGGGAACACTATTGTCCTTTGCAGAGGATGGCATTCCCAAGGATGCTCCCTCTCGACTCTCAGCCTAAAGAGCATCACAGTCCATCCACCACTCGCCCCCATACCACTCCTTACGTAATAATTCCCTGCTGCCTGGGAGAATATATTGGACTGTGTATCATTCTCCGACATACCCGGTGGCTGAGAGAGTCAAGTAACTTTGAATATGCATGAGTAGTGGCAAGCTCACTGGCCCGGCAAGGATTCCAGTATCGTCTGCAGCATTGCTATCCCCTACTATGTCCTTTTCCAATGGTACAGGAGTCGATGGACACTGGATGATTTCTGGTCGTATAAGAGTTACCTGTATCCACTACTGCCTTCAAGACCATCCACAGTCACTGCCCTACCTTCCCGCTAGCCCTCTGACCTTCTATGAGGAAGTCCTTGGGGAAACGTAAGAGCAGTTGGCCAAGCCGAGTTCGGTTGAGCTTAAGGAACATCCTAAACAAGTAAGGGTCGATCCAAGAAGCGTATCCCTCCCTTACCGAGATTGTGCCGAGATACGTGTGCCTAGTTCGGACAAGAGGAGCTGCCTTGCGGAGCCACCTGCTGTCAGTAGTAAAAATGAAACCTAAGGCGGACGATCATCATCCCCCATCTCATACTCCCTACAACATCACTACCTCTTTGATGAGGGCAGCCAGTTGTGGTGATGCACTCAGCGTTTCCATGTTCAATACACCACGTTTCGGCTGGGTTTGGCCTACACCACTATAACTGTCCCTTACCATTCGACATGGGCAGCAGCCCACCTGGTCCCACTATCGGCCTGGCCAGCCCACCTTGCGACATTCCCGGTGATATCCCTCCCCCACCGCCTGCCGCAGCTGCATGGGCAGCTTGTAAGCGTATCGCCTAAGACCCACCAGTCAACTTGGTATGCGTCTCTATGATGATACTACCACTACCACTACTGCTACTACTGCTGCTATTACTACTACCTGTTGTATTGTCTGCTGTGGTGGTAGCGGGGAGGCCAACACTCCCCCACCCTGTGCTGCCATCATGCTACTACTACTACCTCCCTGCATGAACTGACTATTCGACAAGGGAGACGCCAAGACCTGCGTAACACATCCCCCTCCCACTTTATACAACTCCAAATACTACGGCTTGTTGTTGTTGTTGCTGGAAGGCTAGAGGGGACTGTACTTGCTGGCCAGTCAGAGTCCCTTGGCTTTGCAATAATGCAGCCATCTTCTCCACAGAGCCCGTATACACTAGAATGTCAGTACCCGTGACCAGCGTCAGATCGCCCTCAGAAGCAGATATGAGGTCGCTCTGAGTGACCTAAACACCATCAAATGAGATAAGGACCATAGGAGGCACATTATACTTGTTGTTGTCGAACCAGGTCCTTGCTAGTAGGACTGAGTAGCGGTAGCAGCTGGGCCAAGGAGGCACACATCCATGGCGTGTTGGCGAGTAACAAGACAAGCTCATTCACCAGGTCATCCAGCTGACAGGGGTTCAATCGTTGCAGGAATAGACAATGTAAAAGTTTCTACCAGAGTACTGCGGGAGGCCTCCCCACTGATATCAAAGCCAGCTTGCACAGGCATCGTAGCCTGCTCCGGAACCGTCGTCAAAGAGGAGCGTGTCATCCTAACAACCTCCAATAGTACTCTATAGTTGCCTTGTAATACTACCACCTTCCTGATGAATGCTTAGTGACAGGCAGAGACAGGCCGCCGACGCTTTTTGATGGCCCTTCGTCCGCTGGGCCGGCAGCAGCAGCAGATCTCCCAATAGCCGAGGTATGAGGTGAGTCACTACTACTCTCGCCTAGGGCTTCCTCATCACTGGAGGGCTCACTCAGTTGCACGAGTAGGTCCTGTATCAAATACTGTCGGGTAATGCCATGCAAGGCTACCTACCATGGCCCCAGGGGTAGAGCCTATCCACCGTGAAATCGGGTCCATACAGGTTCTCTCCCCATCCTCCTTCTCTTCAGCCTCGATCCTCCCTACACCATGGAGATCGAGCCACAGTAGCCTTCCCCTTCACTACCTTTATACTGCTCCAAGAGTTTAGCAGAGAGGGCAGATAACAGGGCTCGCTGCTTCGGCGTTAATGATGGCTGCTCCGACATGGTCATCCACTGATGACAAAATAAACACTACTTGATATTAGTCAGAATTGGAGAAACTGTGACCAACCCATGCGTACAATAGTAGGAAATAGTTCAAAGCACGACACGGCGAACGATCTCATGGTGCGTCCTGATTCGAGAATCTGAGACCATGATTTGACTCGCCCTGTAAATCTGACTCAAGATTCAATCCACAACCGGATTCAAATTCTTTGCTCAAGAGGAAGATTCGGGAGTTCAAAACAAGCTCAGAGTATAACATCAGCTCGGGAGTCGATGCTCGGAATCTGGATTCGTAGACATCGAGATTGATTTCGATGACGCGAGATACTTCTACCAAACTTGCAATCCGTTACATTCAAGATTAAACTCGTGATGCAAAAGGTCCAGTTTCAACATGGGGATCATCCTTCACTCTGTACCAGGAGTCCGGGGCCCCACTATGAAACCCTCACTGATTCGCGACCTTGGTCGGCGTGCACCCATGGTAGAGCCCTCTAACAGGGGGCCTCTACCAGGTGATAAAACCAGTCGGAACACGCATGGATCCTTAGGCTAGAGCGCGTGAGACAAGATCATTGACCATTTTGCTTGCGGGAATGTTCACTGCACGCGTGGTATGATGTTGCGCTCCAACCACACGGCGTACGCGTGCGTGCACAGTGTTGCCGGTGTTACTAGCATAGTGGGGAATGTCTGCTACTCTGCTATTTCGGGCTAAAGGTGTTGTTCAAACCTAGCTCTGTGAAATCCCCATTATTCTAGCGCGTGCGATAACCTACCAGTCGAGGTCTGTAGTAAGATGGTTAGCCAAGTTGACTCTGACGCTTGAGCGAACATACTGGGAAGTTTCAAGTGTGGATGTGCACACGTGCGGGGAAAGATTCCTCTTGGAAAGTTATGTCGTTGATGTAGTAGAGTGGGAGGTACTCATGGGTGAGAAGCATGAGTCTCAGGTTCAATTATCACACTGCGACCTTTTCTCTCTTTTCTGAACTTATTGACTTTTAGTTGCCGGGGGTAGCGACTAGATTCAGGAACATCTGATCCAGACCGTGATAGCCAGAAACTCGAAAATACTCAGATTCAACGCAGCCATCCGCAAGTATTCAGCTTCGTCATCAAGATGTATCTCATAAGATTTTTTCAATCACAATTATTGTTTCTTGAATCGGGGCGGAGATTCATAGCTCATCACGATGATCGCCTGACTCCTTGGTCTTGCGTAACAACCAGCTAATCAGGGGTTAATTCTCACCCCTCTCTAGGTTGTTCACTGAGCGACTAACACTCTGACTCACCCCCCGAATCAGGATCCATATACGGCCCTTGAAGTGAGGTCCAGAGAATAGTGTCGTTGTCGCTATAATGATTGATTCTGAATAGACTCGGAGAGACCATTAGACTACTCAGCCAGCGAGGCCCTCAATAGTACTGGTATTTGTAACACCTCTGCGTCGTTGCGTTGGAGAGTTGGTTTATGAGTCTTGTGAGAAGGAGCATCAACTTTCTTAGGGATGTTTGGCAGCAGTAGGTCATGCCTCCATCGGCCACTGTCTGCTTCCGTAATGATCGATTCGATGGGAGATGTGTGACGCCTTTAGAGTCGACTCCTGGTACCACCACAGTCGATAATGGGGATGACGATGGCCCTGGGTTCAGGAAGATACTGTAATAACACCCATGTGGTGGGGGGAGGGAAGCACAGTATGATAGGTATGAGCCGCAGTCTTACCCAGACAACTACTGCAGTCGAGAGGCATTCCTCAGCAGCCTACGTATGAACACTAACCTAAGGCGATACAGGTATTGGCCTTTGGTTGCCAAGACCGCCTGCATTGCCCAGCACTTGTCGGTAAAAACTGCTAGAGGCCCTGCACTGGGTATGCCCTCTGTAGGTGATAGCAATATTCGTAATAGTCTGGCTGTGGCTCCGAGCTGAGGCCATAAAGCCCCCAGCCCTGCTTGTGGCTGACGTGGCTCTCCTACTGTTGGGATACTCCTGCAGGTAGTAGACATATCTCCTCAGCCTTTTGTCTACTCCTATCATGCAGGTCGGCACTACTCCGGCATGCTAGTGCCCAGCTTGTGGTATCTAATACACGTAATCGTAATAAGGGCGAGGCTTCGCTAAACTCTTGCATAGATCGTTTTCCTCCTAGTTGCTTACTATAAGAATATTCACGGTGGATCAACACACTATGCAGCTGAGGCAGCGTTTCGGTCCATCCACTCCTCCCAAAGGCAGCACAGGTTGAAGGTAGTCATACATGTGGCCATCCTCGCTGTACTGTATTCCAGGATGATCTTCTTTCCCCTTTACGCCCCTCTAGGCCGGTACGGACTCCCCAAAGTGAACAGCCCCAGTCGAGGAGTGTGCGCCTCCTCTCTGCACCGGCGGAGAGTCTACAGAGTCGCCACCAGTCTGAGGATCCACTCCTCACCGGCGTCGACTTGGGTATGGACTTAATCGTCGATGGTCGATGGGGATCATCTAGGATATTATAGGTTCCCTGCCTGAGTACTCCCTCCTGAGCAACCCCCCTACGGTCGTATCAGAGAGCATAAGATTCCGTGAGAGATTATGGGAGGACACCAAGTCGGCCTCACACGTATTTGGTAGTAGTCCGGGAGCATCGTATCGAGAGTAGTACGCTTGCTACTTTTGGGTGTATCGATATGGTCGATGGGAGGAGTTACTGTTAGGCACATTATGGGTCCTGAGTCCGATACTGCAGACTCTTACTTCCTCCTGGAGTGAGGATACCATCATAGCAGTTGCCGTTATCCTCCTAGTGGTACGTAGCATTCCTCTCCTTTCCTCTCAAGCCCCCAGTCCATTAGATCCATGCCCTTGTACACGACTATGCCTTTGTGTACCGTCCAGTACCCAGTAGTGCTGTGGTAATACTAAAGCCATTGATAGCCCTGCAAGCCATTCGGGTCATATTCAGAAAAGCAAGTCCATAGCTTTACGTAAGGCATGGCTGGTGGACTCGACGGTTGGTCTCAATGCTGCCATGTTTGCAGCTATCATTTTGGCTTCCCGACTACGTAAGATGAGGACTAAGCGTCGAGCTAGGGTTGTTATGGTAGGGTCCAGGTACGCCTGATTACGTCTTTGCCTTTGCTTTCTTCGCCATGCTGGCCTTCGCGTTCATCCCCTTTGCATTCAAGTGGGTGTACGACAATAGCCGTAACGTGTATACTAAAGTGAGGGAGGCAGCGTTTTGTGTAATCTCCTTTATATGTAGCCCCAATGCAGGTCCTGACCCCCGGGATCTGCTTCCTAGCTACACTCGGTCTCTGGATGCACAGTAAAGTCGGCGCAATAGCATTCCAGGTCCTCATTGCTCTGGTAGGCGGAGCGAAGCAGTTCGAATATCCCTCATTGCTCCTGGTAGATGTGCTTTGCCTGCCCTTACCTCTTGATGAAGAGTCAGTGCTATAAGACGGAGATGAGAGGCCCTTGGGACATCGCCATAGTAGGCCCCTAGTGTCCCACGTTACCATAGCTTATCCATCTCAGGTGAGGTCGGGCAGTAGTCGGAAGCAGTCAGCAACGCGGAAGCTACGATCCATCAGCGCCTAGCATTTCGTGTACCATTTTTATTGTATAGTTGAGTGCATTATATGAGGACTTCTATTCCGTGTACAAAGTGTGTTGCCTTCTAGTGGCATACCAGGGGAGGGGCTACCACGGAATCTTCACTGTGCGGTCTCAGAGTATCTTTGCTTGTGGTACAGATATCCATCAGGGTATCATGCGGCCAGATGTAGCGACTGCAGCTCGGTTTATCCGAGCTAGGGTAGGGGTTACCCCTCGTAGGCTCACTGGGAGCCTCTTGGGCCTATCATCAGGAGTCTTCACCATGGTAGGGGCCAGGAGGAGTGGTAGTACCAAGACGAGCAATGGTAGGACCCCATGGGGCGTGGCCATCTCCTCCAGTCGAGATGACCCCTTCAGTTGCAATGTGTGAGTCAGCCCGTCAGTCGGTGTCTACTGGAGGTTTCCAGCGGCCCGGCTGGCCATTGGAGGAACTAGTCCTTACACCACCAGACCCGGTCTTCTCGTTGGGTCCTGCACACCCCAATGGGTGTCGTTACTTCATCGAATATGGCCGACGGACGTCCTTCGTAAGCCAATAGTAGGTGGTGAGGAGTAGTGACCACTGAGCTTGGTGATTGTACTGTCATTATTTCCCTATGAAAAGAGTCATTGGCTCTCTTGTATGCCAGACCAGTTTAGCAGAGGTTTGCATCGAGGCTAATACCAAGCATAGACTAGGGGGTGTCGATTTCGATGCTGCGACCCGCATGCCGACATCCCTAACTTGGTACGACTGGATCGGCCCTCGAATCAAGTGTCTAGACGATACCACTGGTAGCTCTCTATCGGAAGCAGGGGCTCTCACTACTGCCCTCAGCCCCCACTATAATAACGGACTTGCCTACTGGTGAGGGCGTCAAGTACGCCTTTGTGAAATGGTCAGCTCGAGGGGATAAGCTGGCGGTCACTGTGAAAGGTGTTACCGGTCAGTCCAACTCGTCGTGCCCCTGCCTTCCTACGGCAGATACTACCAATTCCAGCATCAGCGTTTATATCATCGATGCCCTCACAGGCCAAGCTGTAGGTAGTCCCGCCGCCACAGTAGACGGGAGCTCGTGCTCCCCCCCAGAATCGTATAGGGGAAGGCCTACGGCTCAATGCTGTAACGGGTGCATGCCCTTACCTGTGGTCCACTGATGGGGAACAGCTCCTCCTCTGGTGTGTGCCCGATGCCAATATGAAGGATATCGATAGCAAGATGGACCGACTGTAGGAGGGGTCCATGGGGTCGCCGCTCTAGTCAAGGGCGGTAGTGGCAGCCGTCATTCTATTCTTGGCTAGAAGGCCGTAGTAGGTTCAGTCCACCGGAAGGGCCGGTGACACAGGAGTGTCATGGAAAGAAGCAAGAGGCACGGACCTACGCTAGTAATAGGTGTTAGGGAATATTACCGGCCACATGTAGCACCATCAGACACCCTGAAGTCCTCTCATGACGATATGCTTTTCGAGTACTACACTACGACCCAAATGTGAGCCATCTCAGGCCTGGGCGCACTAGGGCCCTCCTTGTCTGTTTACAGGCACCTCCACACTGTGAGTAGTGGCGAGACAAAGCCATTGGGCGGGCCAGCTATGATAACCGACACGTCCTTCTCCCCGGATGGCCGCTTTGTAAGTCCCTTGGCACAGCAGCATTGGCCTATTGCCCATTTTATGTAGTTGCTCTTGACGGAGATAACCGGGCCTCCCTTCAGCCGTGAGTAGACATATCATGGGACCTCCTTATGGACACGTTGTCATCACCGCTTAGGGTCTCTGCTCATGTCCCGCTTCGGTCGCCAATTCAGTGTCCTGTCGTTGGATGAGGAGGGTCAGGGTGCCTCTCAGTGTTTCCCTTTACATCAGCGACCTGCACAGGAGGACCGACCCAATCGCTTTGACGCCTGCCCTCCCGGTCCTCGAGGCTTTCGCTGGGTAGGCCATGGCACACAGTGAACGTCATTCAGCTGGTGAAGGTACCGACAAAACCTCACTCCTTGGTATTCATAGTGGCTGACGGCGACAACGGTGACCCTAGATGTGAGGGCCCGGCTGACCATGCTTATTCGATGGTGAAAGAGTAGTAGGTAAGGCCGTCAGCCATCGTGACACGGCAATGCTGCTGGATGAGGAGGGCACAACCCCTTGGGATCTCCAGAGGGCCTCAGTGCTCTTCCGGAGTGAAATGAGTGAGTACTGTTGAGAGGTTCCCTCTGGCCCTTACTGTGGTATCAGGGATGCACAGTCGTATACGATTCACAGTGTATGAGGATATACTGTGGTCTGAGTGGAGGTTCAAGGATAAGAGCCACCGAGTGTGGCTACGGCCCCGAGGAGTTCACTCTCCCACACAGGCCGCCTCGGCAGTAGATGACGACTTCGCCCTAGCCCGTAACGGGACCACTGAGGTGAGCCGAACCATGTCGATGGCTGACCAAGGGGACCACCAGGTTGAGCTGAATAGAGACAACGGCTGCCTGCTACTACATAGCGGGAAGTACGATGATGCCTATACCAGCATGGGTACATTTGAAACGGTTCGGGGTGGGCCCTTCAATAGAGTGGTAATGCTGCTCCTGCTGCTGCTCACGTCATTCGGCACAGGTCGAGGCAGGTACTTCAACAGGTCAGGGACGGTAGTCTAGTACTCTTCGGTGATGGCGCTTCTGATGCCGGCCTCCGACCATTCGTCGACTCAGTCCGCATACAGCTAGACACTGGCAGGTCAGCTAGCCTTAGCTCTTATAGGGTCTACCTCCCGCTCAGGCAGCCGGGCACTGCCAGTATACACCACAGGAGGGTATGGCGCTGTTGTCTTGGTAGTGATGTGGAAGAGGAAGCGGTGGATCCTCAGTAGTCCTTGAATGGCTGAGGCTCTTTCTCTCTCGATTGGAATCAGGAATGAGGTGGGAGGGGACAGCCAGCTGGTGCCCCCCCGTCGGGGAGACTACCTGGAACAGCCTATCCGTCTGCTAGGGGACGACGGTCAACGCCTCTTATTGGCGAGAGAGTCTATAGCTCAGCCGCGAGAGGTAAGGAGGCTTATGGCTCAGTATGCTGGTGGTAGCAGTAGTGTCCTTCCTAGAGGTTTTTGAGGAACATGCTCAGTGGGGAAGAACAGTCAGTGACGGTTAATAAGGACCCTAAGGCTAAGCAGGCCGCATTGTTCGACAACTTGGCTGAGAAGAAGGTGGTGGATAAGTGGCCTATAGGGGTCTTGATCTCGGCCAGGTCCTCCATTATAAGCGTGAGGATGGTGTCGACCTGACGGCCACTCTCTATCTCCCCAAGAAGGCGGCTACGGAGGGACGTCCGCCCCCCTGCATCGTCTGGGCCTATCCAGAATCGTAGAGATCCCCGTGGCATTGGTGGTGGTGTGAGCTGATGATGCTCGACAGGTACTCCTCGGGGAAGTCGGCAGGCCAGGTTAGAGTTTCCAAGTATCAGTTCAAGCGGGCCACTTGGGCTAGACCCCTGATGTGGATTAGCAAGGGTTGGGCTGTAGGCTGTCCCTAGGGGCCCGGCACTAGGATTTCTCACTGGAGAGGTACTGGACAACCCGTCTATGCCCATCATAGGAGATGGTGACACGGCCAACGACACTTTCATACAACAACTCGTCATGAACGGCGAGGCTGCGGTATATCGGTTGGTCCTCCCACTATCGTCAGCCCAGGTCCTCAGG
Organism: Perkinsus marinus ATCC 50983; assembly: GCF_000006405.1. Classification (NCBI taxonomy): domain Eukaryota; phylum Perkinsozoa; order Perkinsida; family Perkinsidae; genus Perkinsus; species Perkinsus marinus. The sequence continues at coordinate 842,875 of NW_003215766.1, read as the reverse complement.
TAGCAGCGGCTGCGGCCAACGGAGTGGACTCGAGCAGGGTAGCAGTGGGGGGCCACTCGTACGGGGCCTTCATGACTGGTCCGATACTGCTAAGATGGGAAAGAGGTCTGATGGCGTTCCTCAGCCCATCTTCTCGCACACACACGGCCTGGCCTCTTCCGTGCCGGGATTGGCAGGTCTGGGGCGTATAATAGGAGTCTTACGCCTTTCGGCTTCCAGAGGGAAGAAAGGAATTACTGGGATGCAACTGAGGTGTAGGATCATGCTCATGTGTTCATACCATCTTTCGGCGAGATCATCATTAGGTACCACACCATGTCGCCGTTCACTTGGGCGGATCGGATAGCCGCCAATAAGTGGGCCCCTCTGTTGTTGATCCACGGCCAGAACGATGCCAATTCGGGAACTGCCCCGTTGCAGTCCGAGAGGCTCTTCGGGGCTATCAAAGGCCTCGGTGGAGTGGCTAGGCTGTGTATGCTGCCCAAGGAGGGACATCACTACAAGACGATAGAAGGCGTCATGCAGGCTACATGGGAGATGGACCAGTACGTTATCAAGGCCTCTCTTGAGGGAGCTCATTCATTGTAGATGGCTCACACGTTATGTGCTCGTCGCGGAGCCGCTACCTAGTGAGGAGACAGAGGCAACAAGCAGAGCCGTTGTTGAGCAGTCTAAGCTGTGACCAACATGCCCGCCCTTACCAATTGTGTTTCACGAACCCCTGCTCGTTGTTATGTATTGGTGTTGGTGGCGGTAGACATGGGTTTCTCGTACGTGCTTCCTATCGACGATCGTCTTCCCGGCCTAAGCATGCCCAGTGCGCTGGTCGGCATCACCCGTCAGCATAATTCACGGCCTAGAGGGGCTCTGCCAACGCCCAAGATCAGTATATTACCAGCCCCCATCAGCATCACCAACGTGGCAGAATGGACCCATTGACCAACCACGAGCGACTACTACTGTTACTACTGATCTCTGCCTTCCGTCCAACCCACAGGAAGTCTACCCGAATTGAGTGTTGGTATTCGTTGCTCGGACCTCACGACCCAGCAGCCCCTAGGTCTCCATATGCGCCATGCCTATCACTACAGAAGAGCTGGAGTATGAATACAACAAGCTCTACAGGACTTGTTGCTGTAGGGAGTGGAAGGGAACTCGGTATGAATTGTCTGTGTCGTTGATGGTCAAGACATAGGAGAAGAAGATACTCGAGGGAACACCAATGCGGGGAAAACAATGTGCAGTGCTGCCTTGTGTCCATCGCCATAACGGATGTATGGCCAGAGTCCGGGAAAAGTCTAAGGGAGTGTGATGCTCTTTCGAGTCGTCAACGGACTCCGAGCGGTTCCGGCCAATTGCTGACGAGTAAGTCGACAGCAGCAAGGCAACGAAAGTAGTGATGATGATTTGCTACCTTGACACATGTTTCCGATTTTCATCATCTTGCGTGTTGCGATGGAGTCCTTTCCCTCATACTACTATTGTCAGTGCCGCCAAGACACCTCATTGGCGATCCCCTTGCCAAGGATAGAGGCCTCCTCATCCTTTACCTCCCCAACGGCACCTCTTGGAGGGCCTCGTCTGGCCTCCTTCGGTATTGCCGCCAAGACTCTGTCCAACCCTCCGGTCACCCAGGAGGTCTCCGTTGCTCCCTCCAGCACCTCAGCAGCATTCTCATCATCTAGTATAGGCAGCGCGCCACTGCAACTGGCAGTCGTCGGCAATGGTGAGTCTTGACACTTATTCACTACTGAAAGCCCCTCAGGTACCTACGGGGCCCTCATTGACAGGCGCAGCCGAGTAGTATGGTGCTGTATGGACAGGTGATGGGTTGGGTACTTGAACCCCATGATGACCACCTCCCGCCACAGGTTTGACGGCGATCCTATATTCAACTCGCTCCTTAATAATGACAGTGAGGAGTCGGGCTTTTTCGATGTCGTATTGCAAGGCCAGGTCCGGTCTGAACAGAAGTAGTACCAGCGTGTCTTCCTCCTCCTCCTCCTCCCATGGCCGAGGCCCATCAGGTACATCCCCAACACCGCCATTCTGGTCACAACACTGAGTAGTAAGAACAACGATGTGGTGCAGGTAGGACCATCCCTTCGTCCCCTCCCCCTCACCCTCTGGCCAGGTCAAAGACTTCGCTCCCAAGTTCATCCATTACGACAGAATGTTCCGACCTTTCCAACTATTTCGTGTTATCACCAGGATCCGTGGCGACCCCATGATCACCGTAGAGCCTCACCATCCCAGGTCTTGAGCCATCGAGGCGTTGCAGGTTCGAGTACGGCCTACGTTCAACTACAACTCCACTGATGGCTACCAGACTCGCGGCAGTCACCATATACGTTTTTGTGGTCCGACAGACACATGGCGCATGACCTCTAACGCTAGTATCAGGGTAAGCCCGAACCGCCTCTGCAGGGTTCCACTGTGGAACATGGGCCTTACTCTTAGACGATCATCGAAGAAGTGCCCTTCCTAGTTCACGATCCTGTTTACATCGTTTTCGGCCAGGATGAGTCCTTCGCCAACTCCCTTACCCAAGTGGGTTTCTGCTTGCAGTGTATTGTATCCGATCTCGGTGTAGGTGTCCAAAGAATTCGAAGATAAGACGTTGAAGTACTGGAAGCAATGGTGCATGAATCTAGTCCTTCCAGTAGATTACCAAGACATATTGGCAAGGTGGGCGGGCCCGCAGGCCCCGACTAGACCAGCAGTGGCTATCCTTAGGTCTGCGATAACCCTATCCCTCCTGCAAAGTGACGAGTGTGGAGGTATAGTGTCGAGTCTCACGACCGGCATCCCTCTAGGTGAGTCCACGTCTCCATCCGGCCCCTCCATTTCCATGGCAGGCCCCTCCTCCCCTCCAACGAGGGATGAACGTGCGTGTCGCATATTGGACATCTGCATGAGCCTACCGGTCCTGACCATCAATTCTATCCTCATGGTCACGAAGCCTCGCCTTAGGTACTCCGCCAATTCGGCCTCTTCACCATGGTCAGGAGGTTCCTCGAGTACGTGAAGAACCTTTGTTTCAGCAGTGGGATGAACGTGCGGCCAGTCTACAGTAACTGCCCCTATCGCCTGTCCCCCGCCCTACTACCAGCGACGCTCCTCAGGTCTCATCGGAGACTCCGACGTGCCAGGAGAACGAGTGATCTACCTCGCAGGGTAGGGCCCATACCCGAGTGGACCTGATGTGCATCTCTCCCGCTGTAGATACCAAGGTGTCGGTGAGGTCGTGGTCGGCGGAGTAGGAGAAGGCTATGGCAGCAGACAGAGCGGTGGAGGCAGTAGTCCCAGTGTTAATATCAACGACCCCAGCATCCCTATGTGGGGCCACTACCTGCATGTGGGTGGGTGATATGATGCTGTAGGTACGGCCTGTTCTGCATTGCCCTTGCTCACGGCTTCTTCGATGTGCGTCTTAAGGACATATGCAGTCCGAAGGTCTTCGATCGTCTCGAGAAGTTTGGTGAGCTCCTCTCATGGCCGTAGGGTGTAGGGTGGAGCCATCACGTTGTAGGGACCAAAGCTGTCGAGGCCTTCCAGATGTTCGTCACCTACACACACGCCCCACCTCCCTCGGGTGGGGAGGACTTGCCGCCTGGCCATAGGGAGAAGTAGTACAGTGGAGTGCTGCTCGGAGCGCCTGGGACGAATTCTGGTGTCTCTAGTTTGTCTCCGGGTCTTTGCTTCGACGACGATCTGAGGCTGTTGACAATGGCCGAGGACGATTACGATGATGAGAACGCTGGTGTTGACGGTGCTGATCGGGAATGGTAGGAGGCCTTCACCTCTGCTGTGGTCTACTGTGGTCGTGTCAGGGCTCATCAACAAGGCCTTAGCGACGATTCTCGGGACTCTTATGGGCGGCCTCGTGTCCACACATTCACCTCGGTGGGTGTTCCTACGTCCGAGGTCGGCCAGCGCATTGCGTCCTTAGATTCTCTGCTGGGCCGCCTGTGATAGACTACAGCGTGTCGCGGAACACCTCCACTGGGTAGAGAAGAGCAAGATGTGGGGGTGAGTACTTCCCTTCGCCGTAGACATACCTGATCCCTTTTCCTCAGTGCATACGCTCGACACCTCCTCAATGAGATTTGGAAGCATGCCTGGAACAGGAAGCGGCAGGTATGTTATTACCACTACGCGGATCGGGGGTCGATACTGGCTTAGGCTCTGACGGCATACTGGGGTGGCGAGCGCGTGGGGCCTAGCATCCTCCGTCTAGCTGAGATCGGTTTTGTATCATCGACCGACTGGAGGTAGCAGCATCCAAAACTGTCCCTTGGTCCCCACCAGAACGTGTCTAGATTCGCCTCAAGTGTAGTGGCGTTTGAACAAGACGCACCGTTGTACTGTTGTAGTAAGGGAGCTATGAATAGGCCGGCCGATGACAAGAAGAGAGCAACACCACATGAGCTGTAAGGATGCAGGCGGCCTGGCCCTCGGGTCTATTACTGCACACTGTATTCTCTCAGAGGTAACGCCTTACTGTCGTCACCCTCTGCCACCTATTTAACTTCTACGCTGCTTTGGTATGCGGAGGCCCTGAGGAGCACCGGCCGGGATAACGATGCTCGAACCATATTTCACGTACCACTCCTCTGTGACATTCCCTCGGTACCTCTCCTCTTCAGTCATTGTGTGCTGCCTCTACCGAGTGTGGTCTCCTCTCCGAGTCTATTGACCTGCAGAACTGTACCTTGTGGGGAAACTTCCCTAACCTACCAGCCATATTAGGGTTTGTTCGGCTGGGTTGGAGACTCTCCCGATCCTGGCGGAGCATCTAGTAAAATTCGGCGGAGTGAAGTCGATAGAGAACTCAGTAGTCAGGGACAGTTTCATCACTCACACTGTTGTCTTAATGCCAATAGAAGAATTCCGCTGTAGTTTTTTTTTCGCGCAAGGAAACCTCTCATGGGTGTGGTGACAGCAGATGCTCTCGAGGTGGATCTCCTGAGTCGTGTTATGGCTTATCTAGACCTGCCCTCCCTCGCCGACCTCTCGACCTTGAATCGCCACTTTGCCGCTGCGGTCTCCCGCCGTTTACAGACTATAGATTCGCCATCGGTTCTCCGAGCTATCGCAGGACAGCCATCGGTCTCAGCTAAGGTCACGAATTGCACTCTGCACTTCTGTCAAGATGACTTTTCCTCTATCCTATCCGAGATGAGGCTTGACAGCTTGAAGCACTTGGATTTGAGTGCTTGCCAGTGGCTGGACGATGCTTGCGTAACCGCCTTGGCTCACCACACAGGGAGTCTAGAATACTTAGGTGAGACTATCGTAGACTATTCTCCTGTATTTTTCCAGTCGTTGCATTTTCAGATCTGTACTGGTCTGCGGCCATCAAGTCGGACATGGCGCTGTGCCACTTGATCCGTGCCAACAGAGGCATCCGTTACCTCTCCCTCTCGGGGGTCAAGGCTACCACTGACCGAGTTGTTATGGCGGCTTGTGCACAGCCTGGCCGAGCTATGCTGGAGACACTCGACCTTACCAGATGTCCGCGGATCAGTGATGCCTCTCTCATGGCGATAGGAGAATCGTACGGTGACTCACTGAAGACGCTCCGTCTCTATGCCACGGCACAGCTCACGGATGATGGATATTCAGCTTTGAAGAATCTTAAGTGTTTGGAGGTTTTAGATCTGTGTGGTCATGTCAACCTGTCAAGCAGAGTAGCACGAGAGATCCTCCAGCAGATGCCCAACCTAAGGCGCTTGAATTTGACATGGTGTAAACAGATTGACGACTCAGTGCTGGAGACCATAGGGAAATGCAATACGGGACTCCGATGGCTCTCTGTGTTCGGCGCCAAAAACCTCACCAAACGATCTCTGGATGCTGTTTCCCTGCTTCGTCTCACTCACTGTGATATCAGAGGGATTCCCAGCCTATCAGAATACACTCGCGAGGACTGCAAAGGTCTGAGAGAGTTGTTCCCGAGACTGCGGGAATGGATACTTTTCTCTTAGTTATGAATACTGACTATGTTTCATCGATGCTTCTGTTGTTGAGTTCGCAAGATATAAGCCTCTAGAGCTCGCGAGAATACGCCCACTCAAAACTGCGCATGGGGTCGAAGTGTTGTTGGCAGAAGGAATACACGAGGGAAACTCCTTGTACCCCATAAATGACGGACTATGCGCTCAGGAATGGTTCGAAGAGTAGACAGTGCACTCGCCGGAGCAAGATCACACATGGTCGCTACACATTATAGGAGGGAGTGTGAGACCCTTTATAGTTAACCCGGGGAGCAGCTACTCCGATAACGTCGATAAGCTCCTCAGTCTCCTTCCTCTCCATCATAATATTCTACATGGTTTGTACTGGCATATCAACGGTGGTTCGTTGCCAAAGGCTTAGATCGGCTGTCTCCAGTCGATGCGGAGCCGATGCTCGAATATGTACCCTCTGACGTTCAATCCGGGTTGCCTGCTTCACCGGTCTAGGTTTTAACGGCAAGTCTCGACGGTGGGATGAAGGGAAAACAGTTGACGATGAACGGGATGCATCGATAGTCGAAATTACCTTGTTGAGTCTTTGTCACTTCTGTCCTCCTCACATGGAGCTACGACTGACTTATGAACAGCAACACTAACGCAGTGGTAATTGAAACGTTGAGAGCCGGAAATGTTATATCAGTCTTCGAGCTTTGGAGTAACGGGTATGGTACCCACCCATGTCCCCTCCCTCACAAGTGCCTTGCTCTGCATCCAGGCCTCTCGAAGGGCCCATGCCTCAGCTGGCTCGAGGGACACCCTCACTAGCTTGTCCTTCGGCCGGTCTTCTCTAAGCATGATCTTAGCCGCTCTTGTTGCCACCCCTAGGCTGTCTATAACGACTAAGTCTCTCGACAGGACTACCATAGGGCCCAGAGTCTCATCAGCGACGTCTAGTAGGAACCATATCATGGGCTCGGGGAGCAGCTGGGCCGCCAGGGAGGCCCGGGAGTAGCCGCAGATAGGTTCCCCTAGGTTAAGCTTGGGAATGACAACATACGATCCGCCATCGTCATCAAAGTCGCTGATACTGTCGGCACACAGACCGATGGAGACTGCAGCCTCTCGAGTGGTGGGGATAGTCGACTTACCACAGCAAGTACATGACGATAGAAGTAGATGGGACGAGTGCAGCATCACTGTGGTCTCGGACACGAACAGACGGCCCTGTAGGCGGGTCCAGATCTCCGTCTCAGTGACGGACTGCCGCATGGCAGTGTTATGATTGCAGTCATCCCGTTCGCATTCGGCGAGGAGAGGTCCACACTCCTCACAGGCCTTTATCTCCGAGCCCAACTGACAAGGACAAACATGGTAGGAAATAGGGGTGTCTCATGCTGGCTCACCTGCCAAACGACACTAGGAACCGCACAGACCTGCAGACTCCCAACGTCCACCAGCTCCGATCCGCAGACAGCACAAGTGAGGATAGCTGTGGCCAGAGGGGGCTTCGACCAGTCTTCCACTAAGGCGCCTATCAATGATGACAGTCCCTTACCCAGCATAGACGGCGAGATCACCTTGGCAAGCGTCTGGCAGCTGTAATTTCGTAAAGGCAAGCGGAAGAGTCATCGTCGTTCCATCTGGACTGATGGTGAGTCCCTTGACAGCCGATAAGGAACTGCTACGGCCGAAGTCTATGACCAACTCCTCGATCGAAGGCGACAAGGAGACGCTGAGGACGCCACTACTGAACTTGACCTGTTCTAGTGAAGTACTACAACGTTAAGCAACGATACAGTCACCTTCACGTCGGCATCGTTAACATCAAAACCACTGGGAGTTGCTATCAGAACTCTGGCGAGCTTAAGAGTGCGCTCGACTTCTACCCGAAAACTGACACTCGTTTTCAGGGCCCGAGTCAGGACGAGTCCACTTTGCTGGGCGGGAGCTTTCGAGCGTGCCTCGACCGCACTGCTCACTATCGATACCATGCCTCGAAAACAGTACTACGGTGATAGGCGAACCACCGGTAGAACTGGCGTAACACAAAACACAGGTAGAAGGACACCGTTGATAAGAAATCTCTGTTCGAGTCAGTAGTAGGTACCACCGTTTCGAACAAAAACACCACTGGACCAGACATAAAACAGGAGAATTATTCCTCCCAGACTCTGGACATTACTCATCATCTTTTTAGACTTTTTGTCTTGAGGTACGAGTGACTCTGGTATCGGCAACACCTCAACGCATAGGAATATCACTACGCCCGATAGGGAGAACATCGCCAGAGGGAAGCAGTGGAGCATGAAGAAGGCCACCTGACATGATAGCTTGATAAAAAGCAGTCAAGGAGAGGGAAGGAATGTTCATCTCATAAGAGGCTATCACCATACCTACTGACTGAAATAGTCGCCTCGATGCAAGAGCAACGACAAGTTCGACTCGAACACCGATGGAGATGATAGCATTCTAACATTCTGCGATGAGCCATTGATCAAACTCATTCCCACGCATGCTTCATCACACTATAAATGGATATGGTAGAAGACTCGTCACCGACACATGCATTTCTCGTACGGGCTTCGAAATAAACATCGACAGATTAGATTGTTTAGACGTTTCCGACTTGTGGCCTGGAGTTGGATAAGCAACTATCTTTACGAGTGGACTATATACTACTCGAGGAGATATACCTAGCCATTATATTAACCCATACTACCGCAGCCTCTGTTAATGTAAAGGCAAGGACTATAACACATGCCCAGCTGTGGCCAACTTTAACGGCGATGGTCCTCTTGTCCGTCTTGGCATCATCATACATGTCCATTATCTCGAACCACACATGAGTGCGCCATAGCATGCAGAGATGGAATAGCCACGAGCCTGGAGAGCAACCTCAAGGAGTGTTTTCCCACTGCTGTAAGCTCACCTAGAGGGGGCAAGGGCAGGTTGTTGAGCTTGCAGCTAAGGAGAGGCACTAGGAAGTTACCAATAGCCATGCAAGGCAGCTCCCATGGTCCTCTTCTGGATAGGATGAGTGGCCTCATATTGTACGCCACATTAACCGATAACGCCGATACCAACCACATAGTGTACCAAATCCAATCACCAGTAAGAGCTGCCATTAGCATGATAGGCAGGCCATTGCTTAGCAGAACAATGCCGGGGATTTCAGATAGCTGCTGTTTGCTGGCCTTTGCCCCGTATATGTAGTTGTTCTTCCTATCATTGATCGCATCCACATCCAAGTCCGCCATGTCGTTTATACCGTAGACCATAAGGTTGAGAGGTAGAACACAGTAAGCCAGGCCAAGCCAGAATTTAGGACTCCACATGAGCTCAGCATGCCCACCGGTGGGCCACATGTAGAGCCATATGTACACTAGCCACAGCCCGGGACGAGAGATCTTCAATAAAGTTTCAACATCCATCGTTTGGAACGGCCTCACGAAGATAGATGCCATTAAATCACGAGCAGGTGATCAATACGCTCACAAAATACAGGACTGAGATGACGGCTCGAAGGTTGGAGGATCCTATGTTTTATACCTTCGTTATTCCTACTGGTCTGATTCGAAACCCAACGAGTCATTTTAATGCTACATATCGTGCGCTAATAGCGTTACGAGCATGGCTATCCGTTAAGACGTTCTATCATGACGTTTGATCAATGCACGTGTGCAGGCCAACTTGCACACAACCTTGTGCGTCACCTTACGCACAATTCACAGCAACCTGACGATGTGGTCATCCTTCCCAGGTGACTCAGCGACAGAAAATTGATTTGAGACAGCAATAGTTGATGATAATATCAGATAACAAGTGTCACCGGATTTCACCGATGTCGCCTAATAAAAAGTAGTGCAAGTGCATGTAAATAGTGGAAAACGGCGCCGCGCGAAGCGCGGCGTTATGAGATTTGTGATTGTTGTGGTGTAGTGGTTAGGGTTCTAGTTTATCATGTAGGTCGCCCAGGTTCGACTCCATGCTAGGTATATAATATATTAAACACCGTTTCTTGCGAAATAAAACGAAGTAATCAGTGGTTACTACGAATAAACGAATACCTCACGTGGACCACGTGACGTGGTTACCAATCACGTGAGGTATTCGTAGTCCGAAATTAATAGTTTCGGCTCGTGAACGCATTCTTCCGGGATAGTTCAGCTATTATAGTTGTATTATCCGAGGCAAGCAGCATCTTGTACATTACCCCTTTGCTCCTCCACATCGGCAGTGATTGAGCCACTGCGCGCCACCCAGTAGACAGCACGTATGTACAGCTTGTTACAGGTGGAAGTTATACGGCTCGGCTTGATTGTCCCAGAAACTGGCTTTGCTTCGCCTGCTTCGAGCAAGCCCATTCTACTACTGCTTGCCCGCTATTCTCTCCCCGAGCGGGAGTGTGTTCCCGTGTGTATATATTCGCGCAGAGCGCATGCATGCGGCTGCCGCGCCGGGTTAGGCGGACATCGGTCGGGTTACGTTTGGGTCAGTAGCCTTTACTTTACTTTACTTTACGCATGATCATTAAAGTCGCTGTGCCTGAGAGCTGTCCCTTTTCTCGTTGATACTGAAGTTACTGGGTTACTAATAGAAAATCACTAGTGACTAGAGAACGATGCTGAGATCCACGAACCTTTGCCTGAGCTTGAGCGTTAGAACAAGTTTCCATGTTTGTGTAGGTGACAAGAGGAATATTCTGAAAAGAATTATTTGAGGATGTTGTGGACAGAAAGCCAAACAGATATTCCAACTCCTAGGGTTGCAATATCGTAGTGTAGTTGAGCGCCGACGTTGCTAATCTCCCTTTCTCTAGCTTTTCAATTATAGGGAGTCCCTAGTACGGATAATTATTAACACAATTAACTGTCTTCACAGGTACGGCTCTGGTGTTGTCCTCGAAAACCTCCGTGGCTGTCGATTATAACTGTTTGTCCTGTGATTATGATGACTATCATGCTTTAATGCTTCATGCTTATGACTGTTATGCTTAATCAGACGCAAATAATCAGTTTTCTTCATCACGAATTCGTACGTTATAAGACTTTAATGAACAAATGCAAAAAACTATGAGCCATCCAAGGATCGAACCTGGCTCGTTAGCATGCTTTACCCATGCACTTACCACTACACCACAACAATTACAAGATTCTTAACGCCGCGCTTCGCGCGGCGCCGTTCCCTACTGTTTACATGCACTTGCACTATTTTTTATTAGGTGACATCGGTGAAATCCGGTGACACTCGGTAATTATTCCTTCCGCTACTAGGCACAAGTGGTCAGATATCGGAGTACACGATAACGATCCTAAACTCAGCGATCTTGGAATTCCTCACTTCAATGGGAGTGATGAGGTGTCAAAATACACGATAACTATCCTCAACTGAGCAATCTTGAGATCGCTCACCTCAATAAGAACGGATGAACAGCGCAGGACGGCAGTTTCGCTTAAATAGTTTGGGCTAGCGTGAGAGATTAGAGATTCAGTAGTTACATCGATGGATTAGTGGTACGGTTAAGATGCTGCCCTGGCTCTTCTAAGGTTGCGGGATCGGTCTCTGGTAGTGGTTGGTTCTATCTATTCGGCTGTCGTGATTTGAATCAGCAAGATTGTAAGTTGGGAGCAAGACTGTGTCTGAGCAGATTTATGCTGCTAACGCTCACATAGGAACCTTGAGGGCCCTTCAGTGAGGAGGCACTCCTAAGGGTTGTAGGTAGCAGCTCTTTAACTTCCTTCCTCGAGGATTCCATTACTATTAGGATGTAGGTCAAGAACATCACACTCCTGAAGCTCCTAAGTTACACGAAAAAGGTTTTTCCTTGGAGACTTGTGCTTCCTCCTCGAGGAGCAGTCCCCAACCTTTAGGGTCAATGAAGTATTTGTGAAAGTCTACATATCTAAACTCGATGACTACTTATAATAAGCGGCTCGAGAATAGGACTGGATTTTACATTCATCTCCCCCTTTCCTTCCTTGACCCTGGCTTTCCAGAGGATGTCACAACGAGGCCCAGTGTTGTTGATCGAATGACTATTGGGATGTACCACAGTTAGAACTGTTTTAGTCCTCCCATCATCACTATGCGGCTGCTGACACACAATCTGATGATGTGCAATAGAAAGCAGTGCTCTGGGGGGTACCCGCTACGCATATGTCCTAAGCAACAACCACAAGGAGATGTTGGGATGAAGGACTCTGAGGATGAGACCTCACCGGAGCCTGAGCAGGTAGTAGGTGGCAATTGGTGGGTCTCAACCTAGCTATGGTTCAGGAGCGACCAACGTTTAAAGTGGAGGAGTCGGATTTCAATCCGGACTTTATCCGGCACATGCTGGACAAGCTGGAATGGGATGCCCTTCTGTCCACTCTAACCCAATGCCAGGGATTAACACAGTCGTTGCCGCCTAGTTACACGGAGAGTGACAAGGACGATGAGAATTTCCTCAAGGTAGGTCTATGGAGCACATTGCAATCGCTGTGGTTAGGTGGGTGTGAACTTTTAGGCGGTTCACGACGTTATAATAGACTACCACATCCTGGAGGCAGACCTCAAGTGTCCTAAGTGTGATAGAGTCTATCCCATCACAAAGGGCATTCCCAACATGCTCCTACAGGATGATGAGGTATAAAACTGGGATCTGTATCCGCACTGTCACCAGGGCTACTGTAGCAATAACGTTTACCACCCATCACGTCTTGAGTTGAGTTATGGTTGATGGAGGTTTGTCGTTAGGGGGGTAGTGGAAATGGAAGTAGATATGGTTTTGGAATGTCCAGTATGATATGATTCGTCTCGGGAGCGTCTCAGGATCTTGAGTCGTTTCCTGGCTCTCTTGCAGTGCCTCATCCTTTGTATCTTGGGAGCTCATTCGAGCTGCAGGTGGTTTTAGAGAGGGACTATGGATGATCACGACACAAGCGGTAGCGTAAAGGAGATGTGCGTATCACATCATATATGATACGCGTAGTGACTATGCATAGTCAGTGTGCTCACTCGATGCAGTCGTATCTCACTGGTGTGTTGTAGGACGGGCTTGGTTTCCTCGGGGCTTGCTTTCTCATCGTTCAGGGGTTCTCTCTATGCAAACGTTCAGCGCGTTATCGGCAGCCCTCGTGGCAACTCCTTTAACTCGTTCAGGTTCACCTGCTATGGTGAGGTCACGGCTCCGTTGACCTGCAGATCATTCGGGACTTTGATCGGGAAGCAGTCGCCTCCAGCGCTGTCCAGGAATGTCCCCCGACGACAATTCGGAGACGAGGGCAAGTAGAGGAAGTTTAGTCGCGACTTACCGGGTGCATCATAGTTCCAAAGGTACGTTGTGGTGTACTTTGATGCGGGTGGTTTTACGTTCCGTTTGTGCGATGGAGACTATAGAACTTCGCAACAAACTGGAAGAATTCAAGGAGAGAGTGGGCATTGCAGTCCAGCATTATGGGAGGAGTCACTCCGTCTATCAGGGGCTTGGATGCTCAGTGGACTTCTCATATGCAAGGTGGGGTTGGAATAACACTATCAGAGTGGCTCAGCACTTGGATCAACGATCCTATGATTAGTGACAGCAAACACGAGATCTCTGAGGCCTATCAAGTAGTGATACTCGACGCGTCACTATGTATAGGGTCCGCGAGTTTGGTTTTAGGTTCTGCTGGGAGGCTTTGGAGTAGCTTGTCACCGACAAGGAGGGTGAGGTCCGCTCGGAGTTGAATGGTGACCTTCCTCGTGGCAGGAGTGCGGACGAGGATGAGGCTTTGGGTACCAGGTGTCGTGATGGTGCCCGTCGTGCCTTTTCTAGGGTGTGATTGCTCCCTGTGCGGATCTTTCCTGCATTGGTGTTCACTGAAGTGTATCCTGTGGCCTGGTAAAGTGGTCAAGAGGCAATGAAAGCTAGAACTAAGGGTGTGACTCATTACCTCATCGAACATACCTAAGCTCCTGTTATCATTGGTTTTTTGACTACGCACCACAATGAGCTAGGTGGGGTTTCGTCTTGATGGCGGTACAGGCTCTCCTAGTCTCAGCCTTACGACATGTAGTTGTGTTGCAGCATGAGTAGGGGGGCGAATGAAATGTAGAGCGTCCCGAGCTGGGATTGGTCTCACCTACATGGTGATAAAGGCTGTCTTAGACTCGAAGATACCGTGAAAAGTGTGGTGTTGTTAGTGAGGGTGGTGGCAAGTGGGAGGTTAGTCGGAATTCATAGAGTTGACAGATTCTTAGGAAGAGACATGCTTGAGTCATGACGCTATGTGCCACGAATGCTACGAAAACAGAAGTTAAAATAATTGAGCGATGTGATCACCTCAGAGGGAACAACTATGTTCCATTCGTACGTTCAGCGAATCTACTTCGAGTGTTGAATGGGCGCGATAGTATGACAAGTGCATGGCGATTTATTAGTATAGTAGTAGTAAGGAGAAGGATGACCTTTTTGGGATGGTGACTCTCCTAGATATTCATGGTCGAGAGTCCCAGATCGATAACAGTGATGGAGTTTTCGTGCAACTCCACCAATTTGACCTAAATGCAGGAAATAGCTAAATTGCACCGTGATCGATTAGGCCGTTGCCGTCCACGAATATCTCCACTACCTCCGCCACCATGGGTCGAATGTATGGAAGAGGTAAGGGCATCTCGTCCAGTGCCCTGCCCTATCGTCGTAGGACTCCCGGTTGGGTCAAGATGACTCCTGAGGATTGCGCTGAGAACATCTGCAAGCTGGCTAAGAAGGGTCTTACTCCTTCCCAGATTGGTGTCACCCTTCGTGATTCCTTCGGAGTCCCCCAGGTCCGCTTCCTCACTGGTAACAAGATCTTACGTATCCTCAAGCTCAGAGGTTTGGCCCCTGAGCTCCCTGAGGATCTCTACCATCTCATGAAGAAGGCCGTCTCTATTCGCAAGCATATGGAGCGCAACCGCAAGGACAAGGATGCTAAGTTCCGTCTTATTTTGGTTGAGTCCAGGATCTACAGATTGGCCCGTTACTACCGTCGTGAGAAGCGTCTCCCTGCATCCTGGAAGTACAGTCCCCTCCAGGCTGCTGCCGCTGTTTCTTAAGCTGCTGCTGCTGGTTTTGATGGAAAGTCGATGATCCCTGTACTGGGAGTATTGCACTCGAGATTCCGGTGATGATCTGGAGAGTATGTGGATATTCACATCGTTGTTGTGTTCATACCAATAGGGTAGTTCTTCGAAGGTTATATATGGGAGTGATAGTCGTCAGGTCGGTGGTCGGAAGGTATTCAGTGTTTGGGGGCGAGATGATCCCTAATGAGCTATCCGATAGCGTTAGTTGAGTGCTGGCGGCTGTACTTGAAATGGTCACCGCTTCGAATCGGTTGTGTTCCTCTGCCTCGAGATTCTTATTGACTCCAGCACTTTGTTGTTATCATCGTTTCACGATATCAAGTGCGGAGTCGTATTGTGGGTGTTCAGTCTGAAGCGTTTTTCAGGCGTAGATTACTGGTCGTACTGTATAAGTAATCGAAATAGCCATCCTTGTAATACACGGATTTACGACCACCTTATTTGTGGCCATCGGGGCTATTGACTTGGGAGTAACGCACTAGCTACTTGCATCGTCATTGTAGTGAATTGAAGTGATGCTCGTCAGTACATGCGCTTACGCACTGTCTTGTGGAACCTGTGGACTCTCTCACTGTAGCGTCATAGTATGGTAGTAGCTGACTGGCAACGATGCACTTTGACCTTATAAACATCATTATCGAACTTCCACGTGTGGAGTGAAGGGAAAGGATTACCTCATGGGTTAGCAAACACAAGCCGCTTGTTGAGGGTAGTTTTGGTCTCTATGGCGAATACGGATCTAGCGGCCTATCGAGAGGAGCAGCGGCGTCGTTGGTTACAAAGACAGTCGGCTGTTGATAACAGCAACGCGGTGTCAGGTAGTGACTCTGAGTAGATGGTAGGATTGTGATCCCTAGGCTTTAGAGGTAGTATTGCCGACGACCAATGGTGGAGCTGCAGAGTCGGCTTCATCATCATCCACTGCAGCAGCAGCAGCAGCCGAGGCGGCAGCGCCACTAGTTACAGTCACAGCAGTGCAGGACGCTAGCGGCTCCGGTGTAAGAAATGCCTAGTCGATGGGCTATTAGTCATTGAATGTGTATTATGAAGGATTAATGCCATGATATGAGGAGTCGCTTAATCAGGCAACGAGTCATCATCGGATGGCATCGACCTCTCCGCCGCCACCAGCGAGTAGGTCGCCACCTCCTGCAGTGGAGGACCAGCCATTGGATAAGTGCCATATACTCCCTTTGGGAGCTGAGACTAATCGCCAAGACGCGCTCGGTAGGGTGTACGTATCTAGCTGGAATTATGGGGAGCTGATTCAGATCAACTGAATAGCGTGTTGAAGTCATTGCGGTCGGAACGGAAAGTGATCCATGAGGGTGACGTGTTTGAAGGGAAGAACGAACAAGAGTAGTACTGGAAACGTTGAGAGGGTATGGTAGATGATTTCGTGGTAGATACATCATCGTTTCGGTGTTGCCCAATGAAGGCGGCATTATAGTCGAACCCACGGAGTTTTTCATAGAAGGGCCTCCTGTTGAGAAGTTCACTAAGGTGCAGCTGGTGTGTACTGACCAGAACGGTGAGGATAATAGTGAGGAAACCCTATTCGGTAGTGGCGGTCATGACTGCATGTTTTGAATGCTCTTCGTATTAGGCAATTATGTGGCGCCATATTTCCAGTCTCAATTCAATAACCATCCTCATAAGGTTACGGAGATCTTGGATGTGAATCAGATTTTAGACATTTTTGGACTGAAATTTGTTGTGGCAGCGACTGGTAATGCGGCAATACATGCGATCGTTACGCTTTGTGACACCGAGGGGGTGATGCTATTCATAGTGTTCGATAATCTCTATTATGGACCTGCTAGTCTCGGACGAGCGACTTAGCGTGCCCTTAGCGGTTCGAATGACTTACGTTAGCATGCAATTGATGAAAGTAGTGTGGTCAACAGGATAGCTGTTCCTAGTGGGTTGCCGTATTCAACGGAGCTGTAGGGCTACCTTGTCTGGAGAAAGCATTGTCGTTAGAAAGGCTAGTGTTAGAGTTCTACTTCAGAGCCCTCATGCACTCATGGAGTAGTAACGCCTGATACGACGATGTATGTGAATGTCGATAACAGTCAGGAGTTTACTAGAATCCATGTAGTGCCGTTCCAGGATACCCTATCCAGGTGGGCACGTAGTTGGTAGTAGCATCAGCAGTCCTCTGTGGTAGAGTATATCAGTATGACCTTTGGAACGACTACCTGAAGCCCTACTTCAAAGCGCACCCCTTGCGGTCATATGCAGTTAATGATGTATTCGACTATCATGGAGTAGTGTTGGTGGAGGCGACTATGAGGGTATGTGTACTTGCCTACAGGTCCAATTCAAAGTGGTAGCTGCCGAGCCGTACTCTTCGGCGAGTGGCTTTGAGAGGAGGAGAGTTGGACGGTAGTATGGGGATAGTGATGACTTGTACATAGCAGTATGGTTAATCGGACCGTAGGAGCGTAAGCGTCACTTGTTTTTGCCCATCCGACTGCTGTTTCTGTTGTTGTCGCCATCAAAATATCACTAATAGCCAGTACATGATAGGATCTATACTACTATGTAGTGGTAGAACTAGACGTGTGGGAGGAGCATCAGTTTTAATGCTCTCTCAGCCATAGGGTATAACGTAATGATAATTAATACCCAGTTTATCGTACTAGACTGGTGTTAGATCGACGACCATCTTCTGCGAGGGCAGCGTACCTCCTACACTGCGAAACCTGCTGTCTCCGGAGATGGCTCAGCAGCTGCAGCATCTCCCGCCTGGGTTGCAGATGCTCTTACTGAACACTGACATGATGGTAGTATTACCCGTTCCTACTGCTCATCTTGTATAGTCTGGTTACAGGCTAGTGGAGATGTGTATGAGAGGCTTATGGACCTCCAAGAGACTCTATCAAATCGCACAGGACTGGACCAGACCACAATCGACCGGATACCATTGCAACCGTAAGAAGGGGCTGAAAAAAATCCGGCATCAGTAGGAATGGAGTTGAGTGTGATAAGAGTGATCTTTCTGACGAAGTTGTATGCCTTCCAGGCGATGTACGCCATATATATGTCGAATCGTCTCGGAATTATTCGTCCGTACTTGCCTGTGAGAGTTGTGAGCGGGTTTGCTTTTCGGAACATATATGAAGACGACCCTTAGGCGTAATTTACGTAGTGTCCATACAGTCGTAGCGCGGCCATAGGAGGCCTGCTTACGAGCGGCTAGTGTGTCTTTACTACGAATAGTTGGTTTTAGGTCAACAGCATCGAGGGAGCACCATCAGGAGCAGTGCATGATATGTCTCAATGACTTTGCACGTGAGTCGTCGTGAGGTTTGGATGTTCTTCACTCGTCTGGATAGTCTCCGGTGACGCTAAACTCGTTGAGATCAAATTCTCTGAGTGACGAAACCTCTTTCCCTACGAGTGGCGAAATCTCTTTCCCTACGAGTGGCGGAACCTCTTTCCCTACGAGTGGCGGAACTTCTTTCCCTACGAGTGGCGGAACTTCTTTCCCTACGAGTGGCGGAACTTCTTCCCCTACGAGTGACGAAACCTCTTTTCCTACGAGTGGCGGAACTTCTTTCCCTACGAGTGGCGGAACTTCTTTCCCTACGAGTGGCGGAACTTATTTCGCTTCCTTAGTATGTTGAAATGTCTATCAAGTCGTTGGGGGAGAATTGAGTGAGGCAGAGTGAATCCTTCTCTTTTCAGCGTCGGACCCCCCACTTCGTGTGTTGCCGTGTAGCCATGTCTTCCACGCCAACTGCATAGACGAGTGGCTCAGGCGCAATACTGATTGCCCCATATGCAAAGACAATGTGCAGCGGTCAATGAGAAACGGAGCTCCTCGGATATCTCCTTCCCAATAGAGCAGTTGAAGATCCCTGTATGTGTGATATTGTATCCATCATTTGTACTAATAATTCCTCTTGAGGATTTACTTGAATTTGTCGTCTTCAAATATGTGAGGCGTTCTATAGAATGGGAGTTCGGTAATTTCCGGGCGCGCGACATTTTCCAGTTTTTTTCCAACCATTTTCATGTCTACTGTATTGGCCGTTCTCATTGGTCTGTTATGCAGCTACGTGGTCGCTAGTGAATGGGAGGATACCCCCATGACGACTCAGTAGTGATGCCATACTTTTACGGTGACCTTACGATGTTGCTGTGATCTTTGGTAGGATCTGGCAACTCATCTCGGCAGGTGAAGGAGGTGCGGACTCGTTCAGGGAGCTTGTAGGAACTCGTAGGGTTACGGAAGGAGAATGTCATCAACTTAGGCTGTGACGAATCCTGGCATGATGGAGCTGAGATCAGGAGATGGGCGTGGGGCTCTCTTTTGGGCGTGGGAATTTGGCAATACTAAGGTAATAGGGATCTACTACGGCGGAATTTTGGGGCTGTATCGAACTACCCGGGTGTAATGTAAACACAACTGTAGTAGTGGCTGATTGCCTACTACTGTCCATTGTGTGGAAATGACGCTATTCATAGTGGATATCACCGTGTAGGCTCTATTGACACTGGCTGCTCTCGATAATGATGTATTTGATGAGAAGGAGAAGGACGCTGGGGGCCACACCGCGATCGGGCTCTGCAAGGAAAATGGTACGCAGAATATCAGTCGCCATGACCTTAATGGGAATGTTATCAGTTGAGGGGTGTGACTATGATAGTATAGCTGAAGTTTTGAACGATGCAGATAAGGTAGGTAGTGTTGGAGCAGTTGAGTACGTGAGATAGGCGGTGTCAGGTTCAACAGGAGAAGGAACTCATCACTGAAGTACGTCGTGCTATTGAGAACGCGGCGGCTGACAACTTGGATGATGACGATGACGATGATGATGAGGAGGAACAGGAGAGGGAGGAGGAGGAAGAGGAGGAAGAGGAGGAAGAGGAGGAAGAGGAAGGTGAGATGTGTGCTTATCCAATGTCGTTGCCAGAAACTAACGTTGGCCTAGGCGGGTCTCCCATAATCAACTCGGACGTCGATGAGATCATGCCTGATGATGCAGATGAGCTGTAGCGTAGCTGTACGCTGTATAGACCATCATGGTTTTTCCCCTGGAGTTTCCTGAGTGTGCTGGCGTCTGGTTCGGGTGTGGTGATAGCAGGGGGACTCACTTTTGTAGTGAGCGTGATGATGATGTTCCGGAGTCTTATGCGACGTGAGGCGTCCCCGGCCTCCGCTAGCAAATTGAGACAGATGCTGCGGCATCCGGAGGACTCACAGGCCCCCGAGAGCATCATGATGGTGGTGGCTACTGCCGATCATGTCCAGGAGAGAACTCGGCAACTTATACAGGCAGTGTGGGGGGATATGTACACGGTCAACTGCATGTGTTAGTGATAACATCAGATATATGAGAATACATTGTTGGATTCTGTACAGTTGTACTCGAATTTGTATGTAAACTTTCTATAGTAAGTGAGGAACCTCCTGATCTGAGAAACAAAATATATATTCCAACACTGTATACAGGTCGTATCTGACAGGCCTATTAGGGCAGCCTATGCTATTTTGGAGTTGCCATTCAATTTGAAGCCATGGGAATAATTTTCCTAGAGTGCCAGCTGTTCACACGTTAGGTTGTAACGAGAGAATATCCCAAGCTGCGTATCATAACCGTTGACGTACTTAAACAACCGGAGCATGCCGCTTCAATATCCGTGATGAATGTGCCAACAGCCCAGTTATGGCATGGAGGCCATATGCAGAGGATGGTCATACCACTCGTTCCTCAATCGAGACATTCATATGGTTGGTAGATAACTGGTGGCGATCCTACTATCACGCTGAACCATCTGTCTCGCTGGTTCAAGCAGGACTTCCTCATGGCAACACCTTACAAGGAGACGAGGGACAGGCTACAGGAGGCAGTAGATCGATCAGATATCGATAAGCTGAAAGGCGATGATAGTGTACTCATCTAGGGCGGAGCTAACGAGGACTCCCTCTGGAATGAAGCCTTGTTAGGTGTTGGGCGAGTTCGAGTCGATGTTGTCGTTGAAGAAGATTACTGGCTTTGCGGAGTTAACTGATCACAGTCTCGCAGCTAGAGCCAGGTTGCTGGCGTACGCGGCTCGGGAGGGCGTCAGTGAGCGATTGAGGAAGGCAGTAGGTAATAGTAATAATCGCTGGAAGGCTCTTTTGATTTTCTGGGGTTTGCCGAGACCGGCAATGGACGCGTGAATTCGTGCGTCACCACGCAGAGTACTTAGATATGTACTTGGCGTCACCAAAGGATGAGGAGGTGGTGGCCGAATGTGCTGATGTATTCCTCCGTGAATATGCTGCCTGGTTTTGCCGGCAGAGTCCGGTGAAAGTGTTGAATATGGAGGAGCATGAGAGTCAGCAAATTGTAGGATGAGAATGTAGTCTGTTCCTGCTAGTTGCAGTGGTCTCAGCCCGAGAGGGAAATTCTGATCGCATTCCTGCAAGATCTCGACTGGGACAGCTTCCCGACTGTATTCCAGGACACGCTTTTCAAGTTGCGGTATCTCATCGACAAGGAAGATACATTATTCATGAAGGTTGGCAACGGGAGAGTTTGGCGGCTCATTCGACGGTGTGCGCGAGGCGTGTGTTAGATAGTGTTAGCACTTAATGGACAGAGGATATGGGAGTGCCCGGATTTGAACCCAAGGCCTCCCGTGTGCAAAATATATGTGATACTGCTACACTACACAGCCTTCTAGATGTATATGTATCGGTTATAGTACGCTGTAGCTTTCGAGATTATAGCGCCCTGGTAATGCTCTTTGATGCAGCTCCGTCTGTTACCGAGTTTCAAGGGGGGATACGCCATGCGTTGGCCCAACGGTATCTGGTGTAGTGGAGGTGGGCATGCGTCTGTGAGGCGCGGAAAGAATCCTCTTCTGGCAGGTCCTCACAAGAGTTATACGAACCGTAGAACTTGGAAGAACGGCTATGCGAGTAGCTTACCAGCCCCGAGGGGTTACTGGTGATACCTATCGTCACTGCATGGAAGGATGCGTTTCTGTCACCCTCACGAGGCGCTTGCGTTAGTTCGCTCTCAGCTGTTTCTCCATAGGCTAGGCTTGTTGTGCCCTCTGGCCTTTCCAGGATGCAGAACCTCGGCATACCGCATCAGAGCGGTGCCGGCTTGAGTGGCTTGGGAGGTGGTCATCCTCACTTCCTTTTCGATGATGCTTTTGATCGGGATGAACGAGGGCAGCCGAAAAAGTAAGAATTTTTACATAGAACTCACCAAGGGGAGATTTTGGATCTGTGTAGGAAGTACCTACGGAGAATGATAGACTACAATCCACCATTGATAAAGTTCAAGACCGACATGCTATTGACGCAGCATCGGCCTCTCTACAGGGCTGGCAACCAGAAGGCCCATCTGTCCTATATGAAAGATGTAGCAACGTGGTGGTCGGTAGCGTTGGAGGTTTCCTCAGATGGGACCGGGCTATCTCGGTTACGAGTCGCCTATACTGTGCAAGTACATTCATACTGCCATTAATAAGATGCGATGCGCAATAAACTGTGTGGAGTGGCAACCTAATGGTACTATGAGTTCCACTTCTCCAAAGATGGCGAATGTCTATTGTATTGCAGGCCAGCGCGTTTTGACGGGATCGCAGACGGGAGAGTTCACCCTTTGGAACGGGGTTCACTTCAACTTTGAGAATCTGATGCAGGTATGCATGAACAAGCTCCTCCTGCTCTGACCTCGCTTCCTCCATTGCGGTGTATCAGGCTCACACGGCATCCATCAGAGCAATGAAGTGGACCCCCGATGGAGCCAACCTCCTCTCTGGAGACTCCAGTGGATTGATAAAGGTAATGAACTTGCTGGACCGAGTGATGGACACGGGTCGCTGATAGGTGTGGAACTCCAACTACTTCTGCTTCAAGCAAATCGAAGCTCACCAGGAGACGCTGAGAGACCTGAGTGCCATAACGGTTTTTCAATGCAAAGTGAAAACGCTGTATCGTTAGGCGTATCACCTTCCGGGGCCAAGTTCGTCTCATGTGCTGATGAGAATGCAGCGAAGCTTTGGGACTTCCCTACTTTCAAGGAGGAGCGTGGGCATCATTGAGCGCTCCGTGATAGAGAACAAGGGGAGTTTATAGGTACATTTAATGGACATGGATGGGAAGTGAAGACAATCGACTGGCATCCATCGATGAGCCTTGTGGCCACTGGCTCCAAGGACTTCAACATCAAGTTGTGGGATCCTCGACAGAGCGAGGCGATCACGACGATATACGCGCATAAGGTGGGATGCCTGTTGGATACAGCGCTGCCCATTCCTCAGCTCTCTGTAGTCCGTAGTAGGAAGGGTACGATGGAGCCCGAACGGTCAGTGGCTGATCTCGGGAAGTCGAGATCAGCTCATCAAAATGATGGATGTTAGGAAGATGAGCATAGACAAGGTCTTCAAGGGCCACACGCGTGAAATTACCAGTAAGAACTTTATAGCTGCTACGACTCTCCTTGCATACCTCTTCAGGTTTATCATGGCATCCTACCGCAGTTGGCATATTCTGTTCGGGTAGTTACGACGGTCAGATCTGTCATTGGGATGTTGCCCAGGATTCGAAGCCAATCGAGTCGTTGATAGGAGCCCATGATGGGTAAGTGTTTGTTCATCCACACAGGGAAGCTAATGAGGGAGGCGCGTCAGATGGTGTTTGTAGACTTCTGAGTAGCACAATGATACTGCGAGGGGAATGACATCTTTCAGGTCGATCTGGGCTCTGGCCTACCATCCACTCGGCCATCTGATGGTCTCCGGTAGTCATGACAACTGCACGAAGTTCTGGGCTCGTCCGAGACCTGGAGATCCCGATCCGCAGGAGCAGATTCCGAAGGGCAGAATGTGAGAAGAATAACTCCTGGGCTGCCCAGCCATGGTTTTGCGAAATCTAAAACCAGCGAGTTCGAGTATAATTCAACAGGAAAACGCACTTGTCATGAATTCTCGCTAGGACTGTATTTCGTCTTTCAAGTGTATCGCTTTCAATGTACCTCATAAGAAAGCTTATTCTTCGTACTTGAAATAGTGATATTCCACATACCATAGCATGGATGGTTGCTGGGCAGCGGTCGGTGACTGTTGGTATCATCGGTATCATATAGCAGCTATTGCAGAGAAATTTGGAATAGTGATGCTCGATGTCGATACAATACCTGCATGCGTTTTTCACAGGTACTATACGCATGTAGCCCAAGCTGAGGCCCGGAAGAAAGCACTAGAGGCTGCTGCTGTTGATAGCAAGTCAGCGGCTAAGTTTGTTGCGGGTCGAGTCGATGCTGATGACGAGGACGCTTAACGATTGTTTCACGTCTCTGTGAGATGGTTGAGTTCATCGCAGTGGCTTCCTATAACGCACCCGGGAACTCGAAGGACTCGAATGAGAACTGATCGTTGGTAGAGAATTGTCGAGTGGTGTGTTTGAGTATGAGCGCACGGAACAGTGAAACTTCATTTCAAAAACAGCGTGAATGGAGCAAATGCTGAGAAAGACCATGCTTTCAGCTAGCATGTAACAAATCAAATAACTGACCATCTTGAGACGCCGCAACATATAATCTAGAGATCGAAACCAAACCAATTCCCATAACGGCAGTCTATGTAGGTTCTCTTATCCTCGTGATCAACCACCGAGTTCCGATCTAAATAGTTCTTGATTGATCCAGCTCCTGGATCTCTGTACACCCCGTGCGATGAAGTGTCGATAGGCTCGGCTATAATTGCCGTGTAATCACTGGTGACTTCGACAGGCAATTGAACAGGCCCTCGCATCGAGGCTCTCGATACGTACAAAAGTCCCCGAATAGATGCCCCCTCTTAGTGGAAACAAAGGCGTGGTATAGAGCATCATGAGAGGAATTGTGGCCTGGTTATGAAGATGGCGCTACCCAGCGTGGCAATTCTGGGTCGGTTGTACAATTTTCCACCAAGTTCAAGGTGATACGAGTCTCGTGTTACGAGAGACTTCCACCGATCAAGCTGCACTCGATGGATAAACCTCCCACTCCTATCCTATACAGACGGCCCGTCTGAGACGGAAAGTCTTGGTGATATTTGCCTGGCAGATCTTGTATTGCGCCGGGCGTCATCCGACTGATCTCTAAACTTGAACCGCTCAATGAATCACACCAAGCAAATACGTTATCGACTTCTCGTCCTCCAGCCTTGCGAGCATGGCACTTCCTGAGTACAATGTAGACACTACAACGAGCTCTCGGTGACTTCAGTGTCCGGTTCACTCCTATCCAAGGACCACCTCAACATAGTTGACATATAAACTCGACAGCGTCAGTCGCTTGGAGAAGAAAAATCGATATCATTTAGATTATATCAGCTAGGCCTACTTATACGACGTAATTATCTCGCCAGTTTTATCAGAACACCTCCACAGCTGACATACCACAAATCACAGCCAGAACGGTCCACCCTCCTTGTTCGAGAAGTTTCTGATGACTCCACCGAAGACCAGAGACATGATCGCCGACAGTTTCATGAGAATATTGATAGATGGACCAGAAGTATCTTTCAGGGGATCACCGACAGTGTCACCAGTGACAGCATTCTTGTGAGCAGCAGATCCTTTCTGATGGTTGGGCCCAAGTCCCCCCGCTTCAATATACTTCTTCGCGTTGTCCCAAGCACCTCCCGTATTGGACATCGAAATAGCCATCTGTACGCCCGAGACCAATGCACCGGACAACAGACCAGCAGTACAGTTCTTGCCAAATATCAACCCAGCGATAAGGGGAGAGAGAATGACCAGACAACCAGGTGCAATCATCTCACGAAGCGAGGCTTCGGTAGATATAGCGATGCACCTAGTGTATTGGGGACGCATTTCTCCAGAGATGATCTTGGGGAACTGCCTCATGCACTCGGTGACCATATCATTTGCAGCCTTACCGACGGACTTCATGGTCATAGCAGAGAAGGCGTAAGGCATCATAGCACCAAACAGAAGACCAGTGAAAGTCCAAGGATCGAGAATGTTTACAGTTTCGACTCTAGCACGGACACAGTAAGCACCAAATAAGGCAAGGGAGACTAAAGCGGCAGAGCCAATAGCAAATCCCTTACCGATAGCAGCGGTAGTGTTCCCAGCGGCATCCAACGCATCAGTTCTGGCGCGAACCTCTGGACCGAGCTCCGACATCTCGGCAATACCACCAGCGTTGTCGGATATAGGACCGTAAGCGTCAATAGTGAGACCCATACTCAACGTACCGAGCATTCCCAATGCCCCGAGAGCAACACCATACATACCAGCTATGGTGTGAGCAATGCAAACCGTCACAGCCAGACAGAGTACTGGAATGATGCAGGAAAGGTAACCGAGAGCCAAACCGTATATGATACCAGTCGCAGCTGAAACTTTCTGAGTGTCAGAAATTTCACGAACGGGAGTGTAAGAATGGGACGTATAATACTCTGTACTATACCCGATGATGAGGCCAGACCACAGACCAAGAAGTACCGATGCACAACAGTTACCCCAAGTACAGTGTAGACGTTCTGTATCAATAGCGAAATGGCCAGCAGGGAGAGCCCACCAGCAAAGTACAGCGACGAGTGGGGTCTCGAGGATGGTTGATATGACCAAAACTCCCTTGAGGGCCTTCTCGATGTCAGGCAGCTCCTTAACCTTGTAGAAAATGTTGACAACCATCATAGTGATGAGTCCAACAACAATACCGCCAGACGAGAGTAACAGAGGGAACATCATACTCTTCCATTCCATGTAGTGGGGGGCACTGGCTGATATGACCATAGCAGCGCAGGTCGACTCCGCGAATGACCCGAATAGATCAGCACCCATACCAGCGACATCACCAACATTGTCACCGACATTATCAGCGATACAGGCAGGATTCCTCGGATCGTCCTCATCCATACCGTACTCATTCTTACCCGACAGATCAGCACCAACATCAGCAGCCTTAGTGTATATGCCACCGCCAACACGACCGAACAAAGCGATGGAAGAGCCACCCAAGCCGTAGCCGGCGATGGCCTCGTACAGAGTGGGATGGTCTGCACCATAGAAGATGTCGAGGTTGTAGATAGAGACCAGGATGAAGAGGTTTAGTACACCAAGAGAGACCAGCATGAATCCCATGACCGAGCCACCTCTGATAGCCACATCGTAACCGGAAGCAAGATCCTTCCAAGCCTCGTGTGCTGTACGGACGTTGCTGAATACGGCTGTCTTCATACCGATGTAGCCACATGCGATGGAGGTAAGTGAACCCACGATGAAGGATATCATCGTGCCAACATTCACACAAGGACCAATGATGGCACTGAAGATGACAACGTAGACCAGCATATACTTGTATTCTTGGATGAGGAAGGCTGTGGCGCCGTCAGCGATGTTTCTCGAAATCTCTTGCATCAAGTCTAACGTTTTCTGAATGTCAGTGGAACCGTCAGCCATGAGCCTAGTCTTGAGGTCAGAGCCTTGAGCAGGACCGGTGAGGTGGACCCTCTTGAGAACCATCAGCTCCTTGACTGCCCACAGCATACCCAGTATAGGCGGGACGACGGCGAACACGTCAGTTAAGACGGAGTCGGACATGGAATAGTATGCTATCTGCAAAAATGCAAAGGTAACATACCGACAGCATTAGCACAGTTGAAACTATCGGAACTCGATGCGGCAGGATAAGTGACCGCGACGAACAAATGTGGACACGTCACGTTTTTGTTGAGATCGCGAGTTTCTAGTGCGAAGTATACCGGCGATAAGAACCGCCAGAACGCCCCAAGTGATTGAGGCTGCGAGGAACGTTGGGGTTGGCCACACAAGAAATATACAGCGATTCTGTCAACTGCGGCCTGGAGCACTCCCAATCTCAGTGTATCATTTGAAGATTTGAACGCGTTTCATCTTGACATCTTGGGCAACTTCTCAAGCATCGTTGGACGATTATTGGTACGTTTTTACCCGTGTTAAATCGTCAAGGTTGCCCCCCGATGTTGAAGCACAAGTCACTCGAGTATTATCCTGTACAATGAGGCCTCATGAGACCCCTCCATCAGAGACTCCTACTGTTTCATCGAGCTCTTCGAGCAATGGATCGGAGAAGCCGCTCTCGCTGAAGGTACGTCATTGCTGCGGCAGTTGCCTGGGCCGGGGCGTGGTGATGATGACGTCGATCTGTTCAGAAACAAACTTCAGGCGGGATGAGCGGGGACAGGGACGTGGCTGATATCCACGATATGTGGAGTGTCACCAAAGAGTAACAGAGGGAGATGCTTACCGCTATACCAATGTGAACGGCAGTTCCTTAGGTACGTCAGAATGCGGCAATACCAGGACATTCCCGACAGTGATCCAACAGCAGTCCTTGCCAACAAATTGCGGGAATATATGGAAAGGACTACGGCCGATGGTTTCCAGCCAGAGCCGTTCTTCCACCGCAAGAGCGGCAAGTTAGTGCTCTCTATGTTGCATGTCCGAATGGAGGACGGCAGCGACGAGTTTTTCGAGGGCATCAATGGTGAAGTTTCGTTGCCTACTGGGTCCCTATGCAGCGAACGAGCGGCTATCGCGCATGCTCGTTCGGTGCACCCCAGGATAAACAGGGGAATGTTTATGGGCATCGCGGTCATCGACGTACCTACTAAGATGAACGATGGTCACACTGACAATCCCTTATGGCCCTGCGGGGCGTGCTCGGAGTGGTTGAAGAAAGTACGCTGGGGCCTTTGGTGCGCTCCTTGGAGTTCATCTCATCTTAGATTCAGCAGTCTGTGCCCAACTTCCGAGTCTTAGCTTTCGATAGTGTAGAGATGAACGTGATCTACGAGCGGTTCCTCTTCATGACCCACACAGTAATCGATCATAGCTTCACTCCTGCAGGTAGAAGGAGTCTGAGTATCGTTAGCATCACTATTCCCGACTGCTCTTCAGACCTAGGACGTTGGCAGTGTGACACGTGTCACACCATCAATCCTGAGATGACCAGCAACTGTCAGAACTGCCTTATGGAACGATGGGACAAGCGGGTCCTGAAACCGGGAAAGCGCCGGGATTATCGCCAAGTTCTGAGGAGCCTCTTCGAGGTGAGTTACAACGTCTATTATAAATGTAACGATATGTGGTCCATCAGGCTACTTTGTGTAATGCCAAGCCAGTGACACAAGCTGAGTGGAAGCTGGTTGCTGGATGGGTGCCTATGTGGTGGTTGGAGGCGGAGATGGCCCCAATGGGTTTGGTAGAGGTCCTTGGTGAGGAAGGACCGGCTAGGAGGTAGTAAATCGGAAAACTCGTAGCAAAGTATGGAGTGTAGATATCGATTGACTGGCAAGGGTTTGAAGATGATGAATGAGCCTAACTCTAGCTATAATGAGTCGCTTCGGCACTCCAAACCTGTTCCGGAAGCTGTACCAGATGAAGACGAATGACGTGGTGACGGGCCATGGAGACCTTGAGAACCTGATTGACTGAACGTTTGCATGCTGTATGATGCAGTTCCTGATTTTACTACCATTACCCTATTCATTGCGACGTTACTTGCTGATAGTTGGAAGCTTTGAGTGCGCTGATGAGCATGTTGGAGGATTGTCTCTCTGGAGCAGTTTGTGGTAGCAATGGTGAAGCGAGTCCGTAAGACTGGACGTAAGATTGATGTTTCGGCTGAACTGCAAGCTGTAGAGGAGGCAGCTGATGCCAGGCAAATGATGGAGAAGAGTGCCGACGAGCTCTTCATGGTGGATACTCAAGGCAGCTTCAAAGGCAACACCACTGCTTGGCTGTGCTGGCTCGTTAATGTCATTTCTAGGTGTCCCTAAGGCTCTTAGATACATCGTCAAGAACAGTACCAAGGAAGGCAAAACCTCGACGGTAGTTGGGATAGTGTAGATCGTTGGTGCTGATCGTTATGAGTAAGGTACCGAGCGAAGCTCGACTGCTCGAGAGGAAGATGAAGAGTGTTCAACAGAAGAAGGGTTCGAAGCCCAATCCCAATCAGCAGAAGCTCACTGATCTTTGGGCTGACGATGAGGAAGCTAAGGTCATCAATAATGGCCCCGCTCAGGTAGCAGGTCATCGGCGATATAGGATTCTTATCGGCGATTGTTCAGCGCGGCCATCGAGTTCCCAAGTCTATCCGGCACTCTGCCAATCTTGCCCCTGCAGTGACGATTGCCATGCCCGGTCAGAGTGTGAACCCCGATGGAGATGATGCCAAGGAGCTGCTCTTCACAGCTGCGGCTGTACAGCAGGAGCAGGAGCAGAGAGGTTGGACTTGGTAGCCTTCCAGTCGTGATAGTTGATGTCACTACAGGTCGTCGAACTCCTATGTGGGATGATACTGAGGAGGGCCCGTTGGTGAGCAGCTCCAACTCTATGAAGGCTGGTGATGAGATCGATCCCATCGAAACGAAAAAGGAGGTGGGGCAGCCTGAGAGGAAGACTCAGAAGCAGAAGAATAAGTAGTAGTTATGGTGTACTTGAGGTTGGAGGATCTTGAGCTCTTGATCAGGGAGGCTCGCCACCAAGCCCTTATGTTGGAGCATCAACGTCGGAAGGAGGCCAGGATGAGGCAGCATCTCAAGCAGCATCCTAATGCTGATCTCAAGAAGGTTGGTTGGACCACATGTCTCTTAATCAGTCGTAGAGATGATGATTGGTTTTCAGTTGAAGGCCGAGGAGGAGAGGCTCCGTGTTCGTCGGGAGTACATCAACAAGCTCAAGGCTGCTAGTCTGGCGAACGAAGCGAAGGGTATACGGACTCTGGGATGATGAGATACAGAGTGAATTATCATCTCGTGGATTTAGGTATTCGCACTAGGCGGCTGAAGACAGGTCGACATGTGTTTATGGAGCGTGGCCCTGAGCTTGGCGGCCAGAGCCAGGATTCACTTCGTCGTGTGGTGCCTCAAGGCAGTGCCATCACTGAGCGAGCTATGGCGCAGTAGGTTGCAGCAGAATTGCTGGAGGTGTGGTATAGTAGTACTCAGATACCGCCGAGGCAAGTTGGAGCAGCACGGCAATCTGTCTGGTACGAAGACTCGATAGTCACGATCAGCAATATCTGTCTACTGTATTCTATACCACAACGTTTCTACCCACTCAATTGGAGAGCTCGTCTTGGGCTATGGGGCCTATTTGTGATTCAGTTACGATTTCATTTCAATGTCCAACGAGCGAAACTTGCAGCCTTCCAACGATAAGGACAGCAAGAGCAGCAGTGAGCATAACGAGCTCGATGCCTTTCGAATCGACGTCTCCCACCAAGAGATGGCTATGATCATGCTCGAGATGGAGAAGTTCTGTGCAACGTGTCCTGAGGTATTTTGTGGCGCAGTGACGGAGAGCTGTGTGAGGGTCAGTTTCGGATAGGATACTTGGATCCCGCTGGAAGACGGCATTCAGTGGCTGTGCACAAGCTTGGGCTATGAGGATAAGGATGAATTCGAAGATGCTATCAAAGGTAAGCAACTGTGGTAAGGGTTGACCGGGACTGCGCGAGGAATGGTTGAGAGTTACGTTGTAGGACTGTTGGTCGTATAGGTAGCTTCAAAGACTTCCTCTCAAAATTACCCCAGTTCGAAATGAAAGAGCAAGACGGCAAGTGGTATTTCAAGCCTATTGCAATCAAGGAGGAGTAAGTTGCACTGGCACTGGTGACGATGAGAAGAGCGCTGGCCGTTTTAGCTTGGATAAATCTACCTGGGATCGACCACAGAAGATGACACTACATATCACTGAGCGGAAGCAGCTGTGGACCACCTTCTTGAAGAGCTCCTATGCTCACGTCGAGATACCTGAGCTCGAGTTTGGGATTGGTGCTGATATGACTAGACAAGTAGACACCATCTACAACTTCATCGCTGCTGCCGTCCTCAACTTGAGCGATTATATCAAGGATCACCAGAGTAAAAGAGGGGAGGGCGAGCGAGAAGTGAATGCTGTGTATCAGAGAGTATGTCGGAAGATCAACTTGAAAAGATGTGTGATGCTGTCGCCGAACTGAATAGGATTCTCGATGTTGATGAGCCCTTCACCTGGATTGTAATGCGCCGCCTTCAAGTCTGCGGTAACAAGAGTTCTCCCTGGCAGGTGCATGATCCCAGCGGTCGGAGTTGCTTCAAGCCTGCTGATGACGTGAAGGTTGAGTACCTTGATTTGGATACCATCAGTGAGGAAGGAGAGGAGGAGGGGGAAGGACAGCAGCAGCAACAATAGAAAAGCTATCGTTATCATTGTCCCTTTCTGATCACTGTCTTCACGAATAACCTCTTGTGGAACAACTACCAACTAGTGAGCGTTTCCTTTACCATTTCGGACTAGAGTTTATGTTACTTCTGGATTTGGCATGGCTCTCACTTAGAGTGCCTGGAGAACTCAACCTATCGCTCTTTTGTGTTCTCCGCTTGCATACTGTGAGGTGTTGTCTGTGTCTATCTCGTTTTATCCTTGACGTCGTGCTGGGCCCTACCCAGGACTTGTTGGGTTCACTCACTGACCCGTAGGTTCGTAACTGGGGTGGCTCTGCCGGGAGATGAGAGCCATCTTCGCTACTCACTGTGGACCTGATATGTCTACGGTCAGCTGACGGTGATCATTTCGATCATAACTCGTCTCCATGACAATGCTGTTGCGTTCCTCTACTGTGCTGCCTCTCCTCATGCAGTGGAGTAGTACCCAGTACTGGAAGTGGTCAGTCAACCTTTGGCTAATGTCTCGCGATCATTCCCCTGTCGGCACCGGTCTGAGCTCACCTTCCTCTTCTGGTGGTCCTCAGAGACTATGCATCCACGGTGTGTTCGGCACATCCCGTACCCTACCATTGGGGGACGTTGAGCGGTTCGCTGCGCAACAGTGGCCCGATGATAGCCCAGGCTCGAGCCCTTCCAGCAGAGGGGGAGGCTCAAGAGCTGCTCAAAAGCCTCGACAAAGCTTCTTGGTGATCAGCTCGTCGGGCAAGGACGTAGTAGCGACTGGCACCACGCCAATCGATGAGGAGGTTGTCTTTGTGTACCCATGGTCAGCTCTGACTCCCAGTGCGGACGCTGTGGACAACTCGAGGTTGCTACTACCGGATTTGCATTCAATTCTGAGCGGAGCGAAGCCAGCTGTTGACAATGCCGTTGAGGAGAGGAAGTGGTTGGTGCCGGAGTCTGTTGATGCTGCTTTCAAAGCACAGGCGAAGACTTGGCTTGAGCTCACTAAGACGAAATGGCTGAACTTGGTTAAGTCTCGTGATAAAGTGAATGGTCTTGTGGCCTGCCTAACTCTACAGGAGCGCGCCGCTGAGGCGCTTGGTGAATGGGTGAGACTGTGTGGCCGCAGGCTCGAGGCGGTGGATGCTGACTCGGCTAGAGGGACGCTGAAGCGATTGGAAGAACGCGTTCGGGCGGCTATGGTTGTTATCGATGAACAGCTCCCTACAGTGGAGCTCGAAGCGGTGGTTTCAGCTTGCCTGCCGGATTCCCCAAACACACTGGTAAGCGGTAGGGCTTGGCTCCTGCATTGCAAATCAAATTTAATGGTATCATTCTTCTTGTTAGGTTGATCTCATCCCATATGAGAAGGTCAAGGCTTTCTTAGTCGACACTTTATCCCGTATATCTCGAGCACGATCATGTCTTGATGAGTGGACCAAGCATGCCTCGGCTCGCAGTTCCGAGAGCCTCCGAGTAGAGTTCACACCAGTCGCCTCTGATACCCTCACGAGGGAGCTTGCAGTCTTGAAGAGTTTGGTGACAAAGACCGTCGACGAGATCAGGCCGGCCTTGCTAGCCAACCTGCCCCTACCGACTTCTACTGGCTCGGAGGTCCTCGAGCGCGAGAAGGAGATCCGTAGAGTTCTCTCTGATGAACTTGAACTATCTGTAGTTGCTCGCGGCGAGGAGGCTTATCGTGCATGCCTGGTGGCTTGGGAATCTCGGCAGAAGCAAGTGCTTGGCATATGTAGTGACGCTGGCCGAGCTGCTGGGATAGCTCGTTCGGTCGAGGCCGAGGGTCGCATGCTTATCGAGGTCGTCACTCAGTTGGAGCGTAAGTCCTCTTCTAATGTGGGCCACATTGAAAGGACTATTGAGGCTTACAAGGGATATGTGGCTGAAGTGGTGCGCCGGCGCAAAACTCACGATGAATACGTGAACTTGGTGCATATTGCTGAGACTAAGCTGGCCGCTGCGACGAGGAAGGAAATGATGGCGAGGCATGAATTTGCTTCAACCATTGGAAGACATCTCCCTTCTAGTCTAGCTGACCAGCTCATCGGGCGGCCTGCTCTTCGAGTGACCATCGACTTTGATGCTGATGCAGATGGTGTCAGCATGTTGCCACGTTTGACTGAGGCTGACGTGCTCAATGCTGGTGGGGTCCGCGTCAACATGGAGGATGGGCGCACTGTGGCTAGCTGTGAAGACGGCAATGTTAGTGGTAGCAGTCTTGCCAAAAGTGAAATACATAGCAAGAGCTCCGGCTCAGGCCAAGGTGATCAGAGCACTCCTCGAGAGTAGTCTTCGATATTCTAACTGTTGCATTGCGCATGTAATACCTTTTTATTATTATGACAAAGTGCTTGAGAGCAGTGGATAAATTAGCCCATAATGAAAACTGGGATTAAGACGGCGAGTGTAACTAATCGTAATTTATTGGGGATCATGAAGACCCGGGTATCGAACCCCATGCCTTCCACTCGTTGGTTGGGTGCTCTACCATTTCCCGTGTTTCGGTTTGCTTGGATAGCCAATAGATGTATAGATTCGCAAGTCTCCAGGGCTTGTCGGATTGCGCTGTCGCTGCGACAGTGTCGCACTCTTCATGTGATCAAATCATGTTGTTCCCGAGCCGGGACTCGTCGTGAATATGCGTACCGCTCTACGGCAGGGTATTTGCTTCCTCGGTCGACAGTCTTGAGACTTAATCTGATTCGGCAACATGATCGGCATCATCGTTCTGATTGTAGTCCTGTTGGCCGACTACATCTCGATGGGACAGTTGGTCATAGACAGCTCGAAGCTCACTGAAGGTGGGACTGAGTTGGCACTAGTCGCCATGACCCACCGCTTTAGATGCTCTCTTTCATCCGGAAAGCGAGTTGGCCGAACCACTAGCAGCCGCTACTTTGTTCGAGCCTAAGCTGACGGTCACTTCGATGAGGCAGAAGGACGGCCTCTGCGACCCCTCAGTGGCTCAGTTCGCAGGCTATTTCGAAGCCCGCCCTAAAAAAAGGTGAGGAAGTTAACCACGGGTAATCAAACATAGTCTTAAAGTATACTGTTAGTTACTTCTTCTGGTTCTTCGAGTCCCGTAGTGATCCTGAGAATGATCCGACGGTCATGTGGCTAACGGGAGGTCCCGGATGCAGTAGCCAGCTGGCCTTGCTAGGAGAGAACGGCCCATGCTCGGTCAACAAGGAGGGCACGGGGACGATTCCCAACGAGTAACGTTTGGTGTTGAGCGGCATCTATCACAAGCAGCTGTCAGTTATTCGTGGAATAATCGATCTAATATCTTCTGGGTAGATCAGCCACCGGGAACAGGATTCAGCAAGGGCTCATACGATCATGATGAAGATGGTGTTGCCGAAGATATGTGAGGAAATTCTCGGCTTGCCCTTCCTGGTGAGTCTGCGACCCAGGTATTGGTTCTTGGTCCATTTGTTCACCAAACATCCTGAGTACAACAGAAAATTCTACATAGCAGGAGAATCCTATGCTGGTGAGAACTGGCATGGCACTCAGAACATTGATGGTTGACAATGTGCAGGACATTTTATCCCAGCTATATCACACAAGATCTTCCTCGAAAACAGGAAGGCCAACGGGTTCACTATTAAGTTGGATGGTGTGGCTATAGGCAACGGTATGACCAATCCTGAAGAACAGTGAGCTGCTGTGCCTCGCGATGTGCTTGCCCATAAAGGAGCGCAGCACAGATACAAGTGGTATCCTCTGATGGCATACAACAGCACTACCGCACCAAGCCGGGTGTCCGAGAAAGAGTAGTTGATGCGTGCTCATCTCAGATTACTATGATCTTTGCTGATTGGTATGTCCAGATATGAAGAAATGATGGCGGCTGTTCCCGGCTGTGTTGAAGCTATTCGTAAATGCAATAAGGATGGAAGTGAGTTCTCCCGTATGAACTAACTTATACCATCCTTGATGATCATACGGTAATAGCCGATGATCGTGTTATGTGTAGGTTTCGCTTGTACCAAGGCCTTCCTCCAATGTAACCGCGCACTGTTCAGTCCATATCAGGAGAAGGGTCTCAACCCGTGAGTTCGTAGGGTTGGTCTTTGCCAGGCATGTAGGCACCTACAGGTACGACATGCGTCAGAAGTGCGAACACCCGCCGCTTTGCTACGACTTTTCGCATGTGAGTTGAGCGGCGGCAGACGCAGCAGGTTGTTGATTGATTTCCTGGTATAGATTGACAAGTTCTTGAATAATAAGAAAGTCCAAGAGGAACTCGGTGTTAATACCAAGTGGCAGGAGTGCAACACTCTGGTGATCACCGCCAGCGTGTCACCAACATGTGAGCCCCCCTATCCAGGTTAACATCCTGTTCAACTGGGACTTTATGCACAATTTCCATCAACTGCTCAGCGATCAAATAGAGAGTGGCACACGTGTAATAGGCTTTCTATCTACGCTGGATGGATGGTCGTCTATACAAGGAGTAAGCTTCTTGTGCAGGTGCTGATCTATGTCGGTGATGTTGATTATATTTGTAATTGGATCGGTAACAAGAAGTGGGCATTGAATTTGGAGTGGCAAGGTCAAGAACAATTCAACAAGCAGGAGGATCGGGATTATAAGGTATCGTCAGGAGCGGCTCGAGACAGCAATTCAGCGTCGTGACAGTAGAACAGCAGTAACATTATTGAGTTCAGAATGCATCCGGCAAAGTTGCGGGGAAAGTACGCAGTGTTACTTTGGACAATGGGGGGCAGTTCTCGTTCATGCAGGTAGGACTCGTTCAGATAACCTTTTCTGCCCGAATAGATATGCTGATGTCCTTCATTTTCAGATTAGAGAGGCTGGGCATATGGTGCCGATGGACCAGCCGGCGGTATCTCTCCGTATGCTCAACGACTTCCTCGATGACAAGCTACCTACCCAACATCTTGGCTCCTCTCCCCAGATTCCCTTGTTCGAAGCCATTGAGAGGCAATATGTCGATACAGATGATCAACCGCTTGTAATAGACGTTGTACTCTAGTGGAACTTTGGACATCACTTGACCAGATAAGTGTGTCTCATCCAATATTAGATCTCATTGGCGTGTCTCACCTTTTTGCCTATGGCCTCCGGATTCGTTCCGGTAGGGGTTCTGTGATCTGATTTTTTACATGTGATTCTTGAGTTCTATATAAACTGGTTGGCTCTGAAGTTCAGTCTCTGAGAGTCTGGACAGACGCGAAACGACTTCGAACTGACGATATGAGTTTTAGTGAGCTCCGCATTGTGGAGGGATCTCGGGATTTAGTGTGCAGTCTTCGCCGGATCGGACCCTCGGAGGACCTCTGAGGCATATCCTGTGCTGACCTAGGTAAATCGAGTATGTTTGCCCGGAGCTGTGTAAGGACTTGAGATATTGACTGAGAATTCCGAGACGAAAACGAGAGTTCGAAGGATGGCATACCACGGTGGGATTCTCATCCTCCCGCGGTTTGCATGAGCGAACTCAGAACGGGAGCGCTCGCATACGAGTTGAACATCAAACGTAGTCCGTATTCACTATTCATCCTTTGCCAGAGCTTCAGTTTGTCCTGCTGTATGTTCCGGCGGAAACGATGGGCTCCACAAGCGAGATTCTCAACTACACGAGTCGTGTGGATTGCTCGACTTTGAAAGATGCGTAGGGC
This sequence comes from Perkinsus marinus ATCC 50983, assembly GCF_000006405.1. NCBI lineage: Eukaryota > Perkinsozoa > Perkinsida > Perkinsidae > Perkinsus > Perkinsus marinus. Next base: position 804,996 of record NW_003215766.1, on the reverse strand, counting down.
TCATACAATGGGAACTAAAAAGAGTGGATATTTCACCGCCAGTAACCCTGAGAAAGTGCTGAGGAGTTCGAAGCCAGGTAGGTCTGGTCTAATGGTTTTAAAGTACACCTGCTTAATAACTCGGGAAAATACCTCTCCTGTTTCATCCAGGATAATCTGCTCTTCTCCTAGATGCATTCGTTCCTGAGTAAGCGGACGTAAGGGGTGGATGGATGAATTGTTAAAGCTCAAATGAAATGATACATTAGTCTGAGTGCTGTGGGGTTCGAACCCACGCGGACCGTGTCCAGTGGATCTTAAGTCCACCCCCTTAACCACTCGGGCAAACACTCTCTCCATTAGATATAGAGAAACCTGCTCTTCTCCTAGATGCATTCGTTCCTGAGTAAGCGGACGTAAGGGATGGATGGATTGTTGAAGTTCAAATGAAATGATACATTGGTCTGAGTGCTGTGGGGTTCGAACCTACACGGACCGTGCCCAGGGGATTTTTAGTCCACCCCCTTAACCATTCGGGCAAACACTCCGTTCCATATTCTCAGGGAAATCTGCTTTTCGAACCCACGCGGACCGTGTCTAGTGGATCTTAAGTCCACCCCCTTAACCACTTGGGCAAGCACTCTTTATATTATATTCAGAGAAACCTGCTCTTCTCCTAGATGCATTTGTCTCTGAGTAGGCGGACAGAGTGGATGGATGGATTATTGGAGGAATCGGATCCGTTGCCGGCCATATAGGGAACGCAAGGGTAGCCGATGGATCAAACTCGAACTATCTTGAATACGGATAAGTCTAGACTAGAGAAATGAAATGATAAGACCAATAGTCTAGTTCACTTGACTACAACGAAGGCCATGCACGCATGCTCATGTTCCTGGCTGGAACAAGGCGACGCACAATGCGTGGCGCACAACTGCTTGTCTACGAATAGACAGTCAGGGAAAATCAGGAGCCCTCATCATCGACTCCTACAACAGATTGTTAAAGTGCATATGAAGTGATACTCCAGCCTGAGTGCTGTGGGGTTCGAACCCACGCGGACCGTGTCCAGTGGATCTTAAGTCCACCCCCTTAACCACTCGGGCAAACACTCTCTCTATTATAATTAGAGAAACCCGCAAGAGCTCCGGCTCAGGTCAAGGTGATCAGAGCACTCCTCGAGAATAGTCTTCGATATTCTAACTGTTGCATTGCAGATGTAATACCTTTTCATCACTATGAGAGAGTGCTTGAGAGCAGTGGATAGATTAGCCCATATTGAAAAGTGGGATTAAGACAGCGAGTGTAACTAATCGCGATTCATTGATGATCATGGAAGAGTCTTCCAGGAAGACCCGGGTATCGAACCCCGTGCCTTCCACTCCTTGGTTGGGTGCTCTACCATTTCCCGTGTTTCGGTTTGTTTGGAGAGCCGATAGAAGTATAGACTCGCAAGTCCCCAGAGCTTGTCGGATTGCGCTGTCGCTGCGACAGTGTCGCACTCTTCATGTGATCAAATCATGTTGTTCCTGAGCCGGGACTCGTCGTGAATATGCGTACCGCTCTACGGCAGAGTATTTGCTTCCTCGGTCGACAGTCTTGAGACTTAATCTGACTCGGCAACATGATCGGCATCATCGTTCTGATTGTAGTCCTGTTGGCTGACTACCCCTCGATGGGACAGTTGGTCATAGACAGCTCGAAGCTCACTGAAGGTGGGACTGAGTTGACACTAGTCGCCATGACCCACCGCTTTAGATGCTCTCTTTCATCCGGAAAGCGAGTTGGCGGAACCACTAGCAGCCGCTACTTTGTTCGAGCCTAAGCTGACGGTCACTTCGATGAGGCAGAAGGACGGCCTCTGCGACCCCTCAGTGGCTCAGTTCGCAGGCTATTTCGAAGCCCGCCCTAAAAAAAGGTGAGGAAGTTACCACGGGTAATTAAACATAGTCTTAAAGTATACTGTTAGTTACTTCTTCTGGTTCTTCGAGTCCCGTAGCGATCCTGAGAACGACCCGACGGTCATGTGGCTAACGGGAGGTCCCGGATGCAGTAGCCAGCTGGCCTTGCTAGGAGAGAACGGTCCATGCTCAGTCAACAAGGAGGGCACGGGAACGATTCCCAACGAGTAACGTTTGGTGTTGAGCAGCATCTATCATAAGGAGCTGTCAGTTATTCGTGGAATAATCGATCTAATATCTTCTGGGTAGATCAGCCACCGGGAACAGGATTCAGCAAGGGCTCATACGATCATGATGAAGATGGTGTTGCCGAAGATATGTGAGTAAATTCTCGCCTTGCCCTTCCTGGTGAGTCTGCGACCCAGGTATTGGTTCTTGGTCCAGTTGTTCACCAAACACCCTGAGTACAACAGGAAATTCTACATAGCAGGAGAATCCTATGCTGGTGAGAACTAGCAGGGCACTCAGAACATTGATAGTTGACAATGTGCAGGACATTTTATCCCAGCTATATCACACAAGATCTTCCTCGAGAACAAGAAGGCCAACGGGTTCACTATTAAGTTGGATGGTGTGGCTATAGGCAACGGTATGACCAATCCTGAAGAACAGTGAGTTACTGTGCCTCGCGATGTGCTGACCCATTAAGGAGCGCAGCACAGATACAAGTGGTATCCTCTGATGGCATACAACAGCACTACCGCACCAAGCCGGGTGTCCGAGAAAGAGTAGTTGATGCGTGCTCATCTCAGATTACTATGATATTTTCTGATTGGTATGTCCAGATATGAAGAAATGATGGCGGCTGTTCCCGGCTGTGTTGAAGCTATTCGTAAATGCAATAAGGATGGAAGTGAGTTTTCCCGTATGAACTAACTTATACCATCATTGATGATTATACGGTAATAGTCGATGATCGTGTTATGTGTAGGTTTCGCTTGCACCAAGGCCTTCCTCCAATGTAACCGCGCACTGTTCAGTCCATATCAGGAGAAGGGTCTCAACCCGTGAGTTCGTAGGGTTGGTCTTTGCCAGGCATGTAGGCACCTACAGGTACGACATGCGTCAGAAGTGCGAACACCCGCCGCTTTGCTACGACTTTTCGCATGTGAGTTGAGCGGCGGCAGACGCAGCAGGTTGTTGATTGATTTCCTGGTATAGATTGACAAGTTCTTGAATGATAAGAAAGTCCAAGAGGAACTCGGTGTTAATACCAAGTGGCAGGAGTGCAACACTCTGGTGATCACCGCCAGCGTGTCACCAACATGTGAGCCCCCCTATCCAGGTTAACATCCTGTTCAACTGGGACTTCATGCACAATTTCCATCAACTGCTCAGCGATCAAATAGAGAGTGGCACACGTGTAATAGGCTTTCTATCTACGCTGGATGGGTGGTCGTCTATACAAGGAGTAAGCTTCTTGTGCAGGTGCTGATCTATGTCGGTGATGTTGATTATAGTTGTAATTGGATCGGTAACAAGAAGTGGGCACTGAATTTGGAGTGGCAAGGTCAAGAACAATTCAACAAGCAGGAGGATCGGGATTATAAGGTATCGTCAGGAGCGGCTCGAGCAAGCAATTCAGCGTCGTGACAGTAGAACAACAGTAACATTATTGAGTTCAGAATACATCCGGCAAAGTTGCGGGGAAAGTACGCAGTGTTACTTTGGACAATGGGGGGCAGTTCTCGTTCATGCAGGTAGGACTCGTTCAGATAACCTTTTCTGCCCGAATAGATATGCTGATATCCTTTATTTTCAGATTAGAGAGGCCGGGCATATGGTGCCGATGGACCAGCCGGCGGTATCTCTCCGTATGCTCAACGACTTCCTCGATAACAAGCTACCTACCCAACATCTTGGCTCCTCTCCCCAGGTTCCCTTGTTCGAAGCCATTGATAGGCAATATGTCGATACAGATGATCAACCGCTTGTAATAGACATTGTACTCTAGTGAAACTTTGGACATCACTTGTCTCACCTTCTTGCCTATGGCCTCCGGATTCGTTCCGGTAGGGGTTCTGTGATCTGATTTTTTACATGTGATTCTTGAGTTCTATATAAACTGGTTGGCTCTGAAGTTCAGTCTCTGAGAGTCTGAACAGACGCGAAACGACTTCGAACTGACGATATGAGTTTTACTGAGCTCCGCACTGTGGAGGGATCTCGGGATTTAGTGTGCAATCTTCGCCGGATCGGACCCTCGGAGGACCTCTGAGGCATATCCTGTGCTGACCTAGGTAAATCGAGTATGTTTGCTCGGAGCTGTGTAAGGACTTGAGATATTGACTGAGAATTCCGAGACGAAAACGGGAGTTCGAAGGATGGCATACCACGGTGGGATTCTCATCCTCCCGCGGTTTGCATGAGCGAACTCAGAACGGGAGCGCTCGCATACGAGTTGAACATTAAACGTAGTCCGTATTCACTATTCATCCTTTGCCAGGGCTTCAGTTTGATCTGCTGTATGTTCCGGCGGAAACGATGGGCTCCACAAGCGAGATTCTCAACTACACGAGTCGTGTGGATTGCTTGACTTTGAAAGATGCATAGGGCTCATACAATAGGAACTACAAGAGAGTGGATATTTTACCGCCAGTAACCCTGAGAAAGTGCTGAGGAGTTCGAAGCCAGGTAGGTCTGGTCTAATGGTTTTAAAGTACATTTGCTTAATAACTCGGGAAAATACCTCTCCTGTTTCATCCAGGATAATCTGCTCTTCTCCTAGATGCATTCGTTCCTGAGTAAGCGGACGGAAGGGGTAGATGAATTGTTAAAGCTCAAATGAAATGATACATTAGTTTGAGTGCTGTGGGGTTCGAACCCACGCGGACCGTGTCCAGTGGATCTTAAGTCCACCCCCTTAACCACTCGGGCAAACACTCTCTCCATTAGATATAGAGAAACCTGCTCTTCTCCTAGATGCATTCCTTCCTGAGTAAGCGGACGTAAGGGGTGGATGAATTGTTAAAGCTCAAATGAAATGATACATTAGTCTGAGTGCTGTGGGGTTCGAACCCACGCGGACCGTGTCCAGTGAATCTTAAGTCCACCCCCTTAACCACTCGGGCAAACACTCTCTCCATTAGATATAGAGAAACCTGCTCTTCTCCTAGATGCATTCGTTCGCAGACGGAGTGGATGGATGATTTGTTAAAGCTCAAATGAAATGATACACTAATCTGAGTGCTGTGGGGTTCGAACCCACGCGGACCGTGTCCAGTGGATCTTAAGTCCACCCCCTTAACCACTCGGGCAAACACTCTCTCTATTATAACTAGAGGAACCTGCTTTTCTCCTAGATGCATTCGTTCCTGAGTAGGCGGACGAAGTGGATGGATGGATTGTTAAAGTGCATATAACATGATACATTAGTCTGAGTGCTGTGGGGTTCGAACCCACGCGGACCGTTTCCAGTGGATCTTAAGTCCACCCCCTTAACCACTCGGGCAAACACTCTCTCTATTATAACTAGAGAAACCTGCTTTTCTCCTAGATGCGTTCGTTCCTGAGTAGGCGGACGAAGTGGATGGATGGATTGTTAAAGTGCATATAACATGATACATTAGTCTGAGTGCTATGGGGTTCGAACCCACGCGGACCGTGTCCAGTGGATCTTAAGTCCACCCCCTTAACCACTCGGGCAAACACTCTCTCTATTATAACTAGAGAAACCTGCTTTTCTCCTAGATGCGTTCGTTCTTGAGTAGGCGGACGAAGTGGATGGATGGATTGTTAAAGTGCATATAACATGATACATTAGTCTGAGTGCTGTGGGGTTCGAACCCACGCGGACCGTGTCCAGTGGATCTTAAGTCCACCCCCTTAACCACTCGGGCAAACACTCTCTCTACTATAACTAGAGGAACCTGCTTTTCTCCTAGATGCATTCGTTCCTGAGTAGGCGGACGAAGTGGATGGATGGATTGTTAAAGTGCATATAACATGATACATTAGTCTGAGTGCTGTGGGGTTCGAACCCACGTGGACCGTGTCCAGTGGATCTTAAGTCCACCCCCTTAACCACTCGGGCAAACACTCTCTCTATTATAACTAGAGAAACCTGCTTTTCTCCTAGATGCGTTCGTTCCTGAGTAGGCGGACGAAGTGGATGGATGGATTGTTAAAGTGCATATAACATGATACATTAGTCTGAGTGCTGTGGGGTTCGAACCCACGCGGACCGTGTCCAGTGGATCTTAAGTCCACCCCCTTAACCACTCGGGCAAACACTCTCTCTATTAGATATAGAGAAACCTGCTCTTCTCCTAGATGCATTCCTTCCTGAGTAAGCGGACGTAAGGGGTGGATGAATTGTTAAAGCTCAAATGAAATGATACATTAGTCTGAGTGCTGTGGGGTTTGAACCCACACGGACCGAGTCCAGTGGATCTTAAGTCCACCCCCTTAACCACTCGGGCAAACACTCTCTCCATTAGATATAGAGAAACCTGCTCTTCTCCTAGATGCATTCGTTCCCAGACGGAGTGGATGGATGATTTGTTAAAGCTCAAATGAAATGATACACTAATCTGAGTGCTATGGGGTTCGAACCCACGCGGACCGTGTCCAGTGAATCTTAAGTCCACCCCCTTAACCACTCGGGCAAACACTCGCTCTCTTATAATTAGAGAAACCTGCTTTTCTCCTAGATGCGTTCGTTCCCGAGTAAGCGGACGTAAGGGGTGGATGAATTGTTAAAGCTCAAATGAAATGTTACACTAGTCTGAGTGCTGTGGGGTTCGGACCCACGCGGACCGAGTCCAGTGGATCTTAAGTCCACCCCCTTAACCACTCGGGCAAACACTCTCTCCATAAGATATAGAGCAACTTGCTCTTCTCCTAGATGCATTCGTTCCTGAGTAAGCGGACGGAGTGGATGAATGAATTGTTAAAGCTCAAATGAAATGATACATTAATCTGAGTGCTGTGGGGTTCGAACCCACGCGGACCGTGTCCAGTGGATCTTAATTCCACCCCCTTAACCACTCGGGCAAACACTCTCTCCATTAGATATAGAGAAACCTGCTTTTCTCCTAGATACATTCGTTCCTGAGTAAGCGGACGTAAGGGATGGATGAATTGTTAAAGCTCAAATGAAATGATACATTATTCTGAGTGCTGTGGGGTTCGAACCCACGCGGACCGCGTCCAGTGGATCTTAAGTCTACCCCCTTAACCACTCGGGCAAACACTCTCTCTATTATAACGAGAGGAACCTGCTTTTCTCCTAGATGCATTCGTTCCTGAGTAGGCGGACGAAGTGGATGGATGGATTGTTAAAGTGCATATGACATGATACATCAGTCTGAGTGCTGTGGGGTTCGAACCCACGCGGACCGTGTCCAGTGGATCTTAAGTCCACCCCCTTAACCACTCGGGCAAACACTCTCTCCATTACATATAGAGAAACCTGCTTTTCTCCTAGATGCGTTCGTTCCCGAGTAAGCGGACGTAAGGGGTGGATGAATTGTTAAAGCTCAAATGAAATGTTACCTTAGTCTGAGTGCTGTGGGGTTCGAACCCACGCGGACCGAGTCCAGTGGATCTTAAGTCCACCCCCTTAACCACTCGGGCAAACACTTTCTCCATAAGATATAGAGCAACTTGCTCTTCTCCTAGATGCATTCGTTCCTGAGTAAGCGGACGAAGTGGATGGATGGATTGTTAAAGTGCATATAACATGATACATTAGTCTAAGTGCTGTGGGGTTCGAACCCACGCGGACCGTGTCCAGTGGATCTTAAGTCCACCCCGTTAACCACTCGGGCAAACACTCTCTCCATTAGATATAGAGAAACCTGCTCTTCTCCTAGATGCATTCGTTCGCAGACGGAGTGGATGGATGATTTGTTAAAGCTCAAATGAAATGATACACTAATCTGAGTGCTGTGGGGTTCGAACCCACGCAGACCGTGTCCGGTGGATCTTAAGTCCACCCCCTTAACCACTCGGGCAAACACTCTCTCTATTATAACTAGAGGAACCTGCTTTTCTCCTAGATGCATTCGTTCCTGAGTAGGCGGACGAAGTGGATGGATGGATTGTTAAAGTGCATATGACATGATACATTACTCTGAGTACTGTGGGGTTCGAACCCACGCGGACCGTGTCCAGTGGATCTTAAGTCCACCCCCTTAACCACTCGGGCAAACACTCTCTCCATTACATACAGAGAAACCTGCTTTTCTCCTAGATGCGTTCGTTCCCGAGTAAGCGGACGTAAGGGGTGGATGAATTGTTAAAGCTCAAATAAAATGTTACCTTAGTCTGAGTACTGTGGGGTTCGAACCCACGCGGACCGTGTCCAGTGGATCTTAAGTCCACCCCCTTAACCACTCGGGCAAACACTCTCTCCATTACATACAGAGAAACCTGCTTTTCTCCTAGATGCGTTCGTTCCCGAGTAAGCGGACGTAAGGGGTGGATGAATTGTTAAAGCTCAAATAAAATGTTACCTTAGTCTGAGTGCTGTGGGGTTCGAACCCACGCGGACCGTGTCCAGTGGATCTTAAGTCCACCCCCTTAACCACTCGGGCAAACACTCTCTCCATTAGATATAGAGAAACCTGCTTTTCTCCTAGATGCGTTCGTTCCCGAGTAAGCGGACGTAAGGGGTGGATGAATTGTTAAAGCTCAAATGAAATGTTACCTTAGTCTGAGTGCTGTGGGGTTCGAACCCACGCGGACCGTGTCCAGTGGATCTTAAGTCCACCCCCTTAACCACTCGGGCAAACACTCGCTCTCTTATAATTAGAGAAACCTGCTTTTCTCCTAGATGCGTTCGTTCCCGAGTAAGCGGACGTAAGGGGTGGATGAATTGTTAAAGCTCAAATGAAATGTTACATTAGTCTGAGTGCTGTGGGGTTCGAACCCACGCGGACCGTGTCCAGTGGATCTTAAGTCCACCCCCTTAACCACTCGGGCAAACACTCTCTCTATTATAATTAGAGAAACCTGCTTTTCTCCTAGATACATTCGTTCCTGAGTAAGCGGACGTAAGGGATGGATGAATTGTTAAAGCTCAAATGAAATGATACATTAGTCTGAGTGCTGTGGGGTTCGAACCCACGCGGACCGAGTCCAGTGGATCTTAAGTCCACCCCCTTAACCACTCGGGCAAACACTCTCTCCATAAGATATAGAGCAACTTGCTCTTCTCCTAGATGCATTCGTTCCTGAGTAAGCGGACGGAGTGGATGGATGAATTGTTAAAGCTCAAATGAAATGATACATTAATCTGAGTGCTGTGGGGTTCGAACCCACGCGGACCGTATCCAGTGGATCTTAATTCCACCCCCTTAACCACTCGGGCAAACACTCTCTCCATTAGATATGGAGAAACCTGCTTTTCTCCTAGATACATTCGTTCCTGAGTAAGCGGACGTAAGGGATGGATGAATTGTTAAAGCTCAAATGAAATGATACATTATTCTGAGTGCTGTGGGGTTCGAACCCACGCGGACCGTGTCCAGTGGATCTTGAGTCTACCCCCTTAACCACTCGGGCAAACACTCTCTCCCTTAGATATAGAGAAACCTGCTCTTCTCCTAGATGCATTCGTTCCTGAGTAAGCGGACGGAGTGGATGGATGAATTGTTAAAGCTCAAATGAAATGATGCATTAATCTGAGTGCTGTGGGGTTCGAATCCACGCGGACCGTGTCCAGTGGATCTTAAGTCCACCCCCTTAACCACTCGGGCAAACACTCTCTCTATTAAAACTAGAGAAACCTGCTTTTCTCCTAGATGCATTCGTTTCTGAGTAGGCGGACGAAGTGGATGGATGGATTGTTAAAGTGCATATAACATGATACATTAGTCTGAGTGCTGAGAGGTTCGAACCCACGCGGACCGTGTCCAGGGGATCTTAAGTCAACCGCCTTAACCACTCGGGCAAACACTCTCTCTATTATAATGAGAGAAACCTGCTTTTCTCCTAGATGCATTCGTTCCTGAGTAGGCGGACGAAGTGGATGGATGGATTGTTAAAGTGCATATAACACGATACATTAGTCTGAGTGCTGTGGGGTTCGAACCCACGCGGACCGTGTCCAGTGGATCTTAAGTCCACCCCCTTAACCACTCGGGCAAACACTCTCTCTATTATAATTAGTGAAACCTGCCCTTCTCCTAGATGCATTCGTTCCTGAGTAAGCGGACGGAGTGGATGGATGAATTGTTAAAGCTCAAATGAAATGATACATTAATCTGAGTGCTGTGGGGTTCGAACCCACGCGAACCGTGTCCAGTGGATCTTAAGTCCACCCCCTTAACCACTCGGGCAAACACTCTCTCTATCATAATTAGAGAAACCTGCTTTTCTCCTAGATACATTCGTTCCTGAGTAAGCGGACGTAAGAGATGGATGAATTGTTAAAGCTCAAATGAAATGATACATTAGTCTGAGTGCTGTGGGGCTCGAACCCACGCGGACCGAGGCCAGTGGACCTTAAGTCCACCCCCTTAACCACTCGGGCAAACACTCTCTCAATTATAATAATAGAAACCTGCTCTTCTCCTAGATGCATTTATTTCTGAGTAGGGGGACGGAGTGGATGGATTATTAACGTTCAAATGTAACTATACACTGGTCTGAGTGCTGTGGGGTTTGAACCCACGCGGACCGTATCCAGCAGCTCTTAGGTACACTCCTTTAACTACCCGGGTTAACGCCCCATCCACGTTATTGAGAGAATTCAGTCCCTACCGAGAACATTTGGCCCTCATGCGAGAGTGATTCTATGAACTGTTGAGGCTTCAATGTGATTTGATACGCTAGTGATTGTGTGCTGTGGGGTTTGGTTTTTCGACCCTCGACCGCGGGATAGTTTTTGATGATAGGCCGGTAGACGATGTTGGACCTGTGAATGGGGAGTTCTCACATGGTAGGGGTCTTTATCGTCCATGGGACCATCAGATTAAGCTCACAATAATCCTCACTATCGAGGAGAGAGTATCGATGTTCCGTCTTGTTCATGTTTAGTAGTGTGTCTTGTCGACCATAAATGAACTCATTGTTGGTGAGGTAAATCATAAACCAATTGACTACGAACCAAATACCGCCTATACAAACTGGGACTAGTGCGAAGAAGACGTGAGAATCATCGTCCAATCCTTGGGGATAGTAAGGCGCTGTTGCGGAGGTCAAATAGGGAGTCTCCGCCACCGAACACCACGCAGAAGTGTTTTCGAGCCATCTGAAGGACGAGAGCTGAGCAATGGCGAAAGGCCAGTCCCGAACCTGTTCCAGCCTCGCACACTTGTCATCGTCTAACACCCGACGAGCTGCGATTGCTAATCGCGTGCTCAGAGTGCAGGACACGAAACTGTAAGGTTCGCGCGACATCGACAAAGCAAGCGCTTCCGAGAGGGCATGAACCGCCAACTCGTAAGCCTCGGAACCATTGGCTGGAGGGGAAACGAGTAGCCAGGAGCGATAGCGGCAATGAAGAGTATTCCTACCTGCATCTGCCAGAGTAGAGTAGGCAACGGCTAAGGAGGGATCCTTCAGAGAACCATCGATCTGCTCTAATGTGCCGATCAGTGACTGGAAGCACATCTCCGAGTGCTCCTTCATTGTAGGCGGTTCAATGGAGCCGTCGGAATCGCCTTCCTCACCAGCCAGGGCATACTGCTCAGCCGTCGGTGGGCCCGCCTTCAACGCTTGCTGAGGAGGGAACGTCAGCTCACGTTAACACTACTGGCCAATCCTGAGCTCACCTTGATCTCCCGTACCGCCTGCATGAGAGCAGCTAGCTCCTCAGGGGGCGACATGTCGAACCTGCCGACAGTTGAAAAAGCAGTTCCTCCGTCAAGACGATGGAAAGGAGCCGATTCCGCGGCGATAACTTTTACTTGGGATCGAAAGGCTCGTTGAATCCATGTTGAGAATGAGTAACTCTATTCCGCTCAACCCACGGCATCAACGTGGGGCAGTAATTGTCTAGCAGCTGTGCTCCTGAAGAAAGCAAACTTGACACACTGCTGGACTCGATGACACCGGATAGCAGTCCTACCAGGAGGTATGTCTCTAATCGCTCTCGATGCCAGGAACCCCGCTTTGCCGATATGCGATCGAGTAACATTCGGGATGTAGGAATGGTTGGCCATCGAGAGGAAGGGCCAAAGGCCGACCTGGAGCGGACCAGTGCGGGATGGGAAGCACAGGTGCTGGGCTCACTCGGCTAAAGAGTTTATCGTCCGTCACATCGCGTCTGCCGTTAATGGGGAGAGGCTCTTCCGCCATGTAGTTGTGCGACAGGATGCCCTCAAGATCGAGTTCAGCACTATCCTCAATAGATCCCGAGAAGAGCTGATTGAGCAATTCAGTCGCAGGCGGAGCGATCGAGACCTGCCTTCTGGATAATCTCCTTTTTTGAGGGATCAGCAGCTGCTTTCTGAAGACTACTCAGTAGCTTGTCGTAGGACGTTTCGATAAGGAGAGGTCTCTCGAAGGCGATGAGCGCTCCCACTGGAATCACCTGATAGCCACGGTTCACACAATCATTCCCCAACGGTGCTGTACGGTACGTTATTTGATACATTGTAGAGTCCTCGGCCGCCACCGAAGTCTTCTGTTCTCTTCACACCAACCGAGGGATTGACGTAGAGATCATATGGCCATGGACCCTCCTCACCGCGCGCCAGGCCGACAAGTTCATCATCTGTCGGTGGTGAAGCAGTCGGCTCGAAGCCCAGGAGATCTCGATCGTCCTCGCCCCCCATGGTTGAAGTAAATCTAAGCTGCGTTACAATTTTGAGTACAGTTCAAGAAGAAAGCCTACTGCTTACACTCATTCCCTCGGAAACAACAACATTACAATGTACTTCAGAAACGCCCGCAAGCCATAGACATGTCGAAAAACGTTACAGGCGGAAGAGCGGCTCCTGATCAGGACCTCCCCCTGCTGGCTCCTCAATGTGCACGTCCTCTGAGCCTTTCAGATGGTCATACTGATGTTGGTACGCATATTTCCGTCGTCTTATTTCGGCTAAATCTATCCTCGGGAACGATTGCCTCGGTGTTCCTGATGTATTCCATACCACCCGAGACTCGCGGTACACCTACCGTCCAGCATAGCCTTCTTCGTATTGGTAATGTCCTGATGCGGCAATGTCGTGTCCATGTGTAGTGCCATCTCTTCTCTCTTGGTGATGGTCGGATGACCATGGTCACCTCTACAGAGCCCTACACTGATCCTGCATAACCCAACCCTACCTCAATAGGAGCGGGATGGGCTCTCTCCAAGCGTGCCGATGTCGAGGTTTCCAATCGTTCTTGCGGTCTTGTCCGAACCTGTATACCCCTTCACCGCAAACGCCTATGCAATAGTATGCACCAACCTATACGGTATGTAGTCGTATTGCATGCTCAGCTTGTTCCTATGTATAGCTGGATTGAGGTGTGGTGTCGAGGAGCTCGAGAGCATCTTCACAGTGTTAGGAATGGTCTCTTCGCACGTGACAATCGCCTGACTCTCGAAGACTGCTCATCCCAATGATCATCAGGCAGCTGCTACCTTCTTAAACTGAGCCCCGTTCTTGTAATAGGCCCTTGCTCTGTTCTTCATCACCTTAGGGAAACGAACAACAGTGGTGCAGCGGATGGCCTTGACGCCGTATATCTGGCGGGCTCGATGACCAGCCGAGAGATGTGTTATTCCTCTCACTTTCCGTAGGTATTCCCGTATTTCCAACTTGGTCAGATGAACCGGCACTCGGAATGCTATACGATTCGGCTCGAGGTACATACCCGACCGATGAATGACCTAACCAAAGGTGACCATCTGACTGCCTGCGATGAGAGTGGCGAGTCTACAAAGTTGAACCAAGGGAAGAAGACATTACGGGGAGCCTTGGGAGGCCCGAGGAGCTGCCGAGTAATATAGAACATTCAAATGGACGATGAAACACTACCACCTACGATAACAACTACTGAACACCACACTTGTGAAGTTTCTCTAGAGCACTATCCATGAGAGACGGCCCCGCATGAGGGAGCCTCTGTAACAATGAGGAAGCTGGTAGAGCTATCTACTCACGAGACTCAGGAGAGATCTGAAGAGACAGCCAGTTCCTGAATAGAGTAGGGATATGATCAAAAGAGCCCTGGCCCTACACACTCAGTACCACAGCTCGGCCTTCGGCTGAAGTGCCGACGAGAGCATTCAGGTCCACCAGCCAGTATGAATCCCGAGACCCTGTTCTCTCAGAGCCGAAGATAGCCGTGGACCGAACAGCCAGAGCGACCGACCCCTGCCTTCTCGATAACTGTTGTAAGACCAAGATTTGATGAGCACGACTCTCTCTAAGGCCCTCAGTCATTGCTACTTCAACTTCAAGAGCATAGTGTACACATTACTTGTCCTTCATGTGAAACCTAGTGGGCTTCCTCACTGCAGGATTATCCCACTGCCTTTCTCCTCTGCTATACACAAGTCACCACTACATCCGAACACTGGACTACTCACAGGCGCATCCTCCCAGCATCCAAAGACTCTCTACCATAGGCATTGAACCGTATCTCAGGAGTACCCTTTGCTTTTCCCCAGTACTGAACGCAGCTCTCGAGTCATCAGGGAGGAGACGAAGTTGCATCAGACCTCATTTTCTCTCGCTCTTCGATTTCCCTCAGTTTCTGACGGGCCATACAGGCTTGTTCTTCCCGCTGACGTCGTCGCTCGAGGCTAAGTACCCGACGCTCCGCCTGTATCTGCTTAACAAGGCCGCGTTGTATCATCAGTGATCGGGACTCAGAGTAGCCCCTAAAACAATGCCATATCATTCCCGAAAAAGAGGTCATTCACTACGGCTCTGGGTATTGGACCCTCATCCTGGACTTCCGCTTCCGGGCCCCACTTGAATCCTCCCCCAACTGCTGTAGCAACTCTAAGGGGCCCCTACAAACTGAGATTCCCAACCCAAGTCGTCAACTTCCCCTTGCTACTACCCCGCCGTCCCCGCCGCCTGTGCCTCTCTGGTCCTCAGAAAAGTCCTCTGAGCTATAGACGGGCCACCGAAGGACCCTGCCTGCTCTAGAGGGTCATGGATTTGTAATAGAGCCCTTGTTGAGGGGTCATACATAGTGAACTGAGGAGATACCAGAGTGATCTTTACAACGACAAGCTGACCATTTTTCCCACGCCTCTGAACAAGCTCACACCTGAGCGAGAAAACCCCTCGGAGATAGTTATTGACATGACCCCGGTACGCAACAGGCCAGGCTAGAAGTAAAATACGGTTACAGCATTACATGTGTAAGTAGACGTACAAATCAATTACTGCGGCTCTTACACCGCATATACCCGTCGTATACCGGATCGTATATATCCACAGCCTGGTCGAGTTTGTATGGTTCGGCTACTGAGTTTGACTTCCGATCTACCCACCGACTAATCACCCTTAGATAGCGCGCCACTCTTACATGTACAGCAGGGATACATAAAGCACCAAGCCGGCCAAGCCGATGATAATCGAATATGAAAGATTAGCCTCCAAATCGAAGCATAGAGTGAGGATGTGTATGGCCAAGCTCAGAGTCCAGCAACAGAGACTCCCTCAGCTCTCCACACCTCCGCCTCGCATGTTGGTATCAAACACATCCAAAGGAACGAGGCAGAGGAGCAAGAGGAAGACTAGTTTGAACGCCACTCAAATGCTTTCACAAAAGAGCTAAACATAGTCAGTTTCGCAGTCAATGAACCCGAGCGCTCAACAGGTTAATCACGGCTAAGTATTTATCGAGCAAAATAAAGTTGTGGACACCCAAAGCATTCTCCACCCAAATAGAAGAGTGGATCGGGAGACGACGATACCACACCTTGCCCGCACGGGAGAGTCCATCAATGTGAATGCATGGTATCGTTCGTGCAAGTTGCAAGAAAAATTTCTCAAGAAGCGCTCGCCTCAGTCGCTATGCACCGATCGATACCTTTCACGAATTTGAGAAGCCCCCGTCAACCATGCAAGTTTTCGTCCGCTCACTTACTGGCAACACCGTTGCCGTCAACGGTGCCACTACTGTCGCTGATGTGAAGGCCCGCGTACAGGTGATAACACTACTCATAAACGGTTGAGCGTCTTCTTGCTGCGTGGTTCGAAATTGGTGTTGCCATCGGTTGTCGAGGATCGCATCGTCTTCTTTCGTTGCGTAGGCCGCTGAAGGCATCCCTGTTGAGGACCAGCGTATTCTCTTCGCCGGTGCTGCTCTCGAGGATGAGGTTATGCTCGCCCATGCCGGAATCACCGATGTAATACTATGGGAAAAGGACGGCTTGCAGTTGGGGGGGTGTTCGCACTGTGTATCTCCCGTCGTTGATTCGTTTAATTTCAGGATTCCGTCCTCGCTCTCAACTTGGAGCTCTTGGGAGGTGGCAAGAAGCGTAAGAAGAAGACTTACACTGCCCCCAAGAAGAACAAGCACACCCATAAGAACGTCAAGCTCGCCACTTTGAAGTTCTACAAGGTCGACTCCGATAACAAGGTCCAGCGCCTCCGCAAGCAGTGCCCTAACGCCTCCTGCGGTGCCGGTGTCTTCATGGCCAACCACTTCAACCGTTACTACTGCGGCAAGTGCTCCATGACTTACCTTATCAAGGGTGAGGACGAGGAGTAAATGAGTTGTAGCTAGTATCAGACACATTAGGCGCGAGCCTCTTGTGGGTTGGACAAGGCTTCCGGTTCGATTCATTTTCTTCTGTTGAGTTGCGTCATCGCGTCCACGAGAGAAGCTAGTTTCTTCATGCGATTCGTGGTTCCTTGAATGTCTACAGTCAAGTACATCTACATGAGATTTTGGAAAAGGCGAATCGAGATTCAGTCTCAATTGTCGTTGTTTCTGAATCACTGCTAATCATATATTGTCCAGGTTGTTTAGCTTCGAAGATCTTCCGTGGGGAGCACTAAAGTTGATACCTGAAATAAATCGCTGTATCCAAAAGCTACATAGCTGATTCTCAGTCGTCTGGAGTGTCTCGCCAATTCAAGATTTATGCAGGTGCACACGGATCGTTCACTTAGGATATTTGTATGTGATGCTGTATCGTTTCTGGATTCGAGACGACGGTAGAGTACAATGTAGAGTTAGATAACTGAGGCCGGCTTTTATTTGTGAGCTGGAGCGCGAATGTAAACTAACTCGGTTCCCATCACTTATCTCACGACTTCTATTTTTTGTACGAGGTACAAGAATACAGCTATCTCGGTCAAATTTCATGCGCGAAAGGCCTCACTCACCGCATTCAATCGCTCCATATGAGCTTCTGAGTATGCCAAGATATCTTCCACTAGACTCAGATGGGAGCTCATCAGAGAAGGGTATTCTTCGGGAGAGGAGGGCAACTTTAAGAACGGTCAGAGAGCTCGTAGGGTGCACGTTGAGGGTCGTATCCACTAGAATTCGTCATGCATGACGAGCCACATCACTCATCTCATAACTGTCTCTGATACCACTTTGAAGCTCTCCGATCGCTCCAAAGTTACGCAAACCGTAATACTATCCTTGGTTCTTCCGTTACTATTGCAACAATAGTAACAGAAGAACCAAGAAGAAAACTACGTTGAGTGAAGTTCCGTTGGACAGACGTTCTGTCTCCAGCGGCTACTTCATGCAACCCTCAACTAGGCCAGTAATGCTCCCCAAACTCAGCGGAAACATAAAATGGTTAGTGGGGCAGCGCTGCTGGCGTTCATATGGAGTTGATTGAACTTCGATTTTCGACAGCTCTGGATCCATTGCAATCCCGACAGGACACTCTTGTGGTTGTTACCGTTAGTTTACCGTCTAATTCGGCTGTCAAGACTCATTCACTATGAGTGGAATGGTGTTCTATTCGAACGCCACATGAGGTATTTATCAGCTCGAACACAACCGATCGAATGATGTCATTAGAATAAGACTCAATGAAATGGGGAAAGCATGAATCCTTCTCATCGAATGGATCGTCACAAATCTCCTTCCACCGAATAAACTGAGAGCACCCGGTGAGCGAAGGAAGACCTCAACTGACCAGCTCTACTTGTCGCACGCTCGTTAGAAGTCGGTCTCCAGCTGCGGACCACAACGGATCATCGAACGCTACTATTCATCACAATCACTACATGCATGGGTTCAAGAATTGACCAATACTTGAAAGCAAGACCATTGCTACACCAGAAAACCATTCATACGGGAAGGCCAGCGCTCTATAGTCACGAGAAGAGCGGCACCGTTCAGCGCTCCCTGTATCCGACAACCGGCACGATTCTCTCCATCTAACTAGAAGGTATACCATCACCAATGAGCAAACCCTCTCACTGCATTCAAGCTGCAACGGGAGGCTCTTCAGACGGGCTTCATCAAGTCCCAATACTTCATCGTAACACTATCATCATTATCATCATCACCAATCATGAGGGATGCTGCACAGTCTCTAACATCGGTACGCCATTCGCCCACAGCATTATCAAACACGTGGATGACAGAAAGGTCAATCCGGTTAAGCCAGACGATTCGGCTGTAAACCCCGGCAATTTTAGCATCCATTCCTTGCTTGCCTACACATACTTCGACTGTTGACCCATCATGACGGTACTCAACCCGGTCGCAGAAGTAGCCCGGCTCGAGAGTGTACGACGCGACGTAATCCAGAGTGGATTGGGCAGACCTCCGACACAGTACCAGAGCCGTCTCCCCATCAAAATAGGGAGACGACAGCATCAAGAACTGCTCAGGATCTTTGGGGTCGATCTTCACCTCGAGAGCGCACCGACGGAACTCGATCCCGGCTATGCCTGTACCCGAGATGGGAAAGGCCTCCCACATCCTCCTATCGCATGGACCACCCTCGACGACATTCACACGATAGAGCTTCCTAGGCGTCAATACAACGAGCCAAGGTGGCCAGGCGTCTGCATAGACGATATACTCGTCCTCTAGAGGCAGGGTCTCGTCAAGAACAGCCTCACCAGTGCGTGAGGTATACACCAGTATCCTTCGCTGTGAGTCGTGAAGGATGGCCCAATGGCCGATGGATGCTCGAAACATCAGACCATCGATGTCATGCAAAGGCAGGCATATAGTATAAGATTCCCTTAGCTGTTTGAACCTTTCCACTGTATAACCCGCGAGCCACCGTCCATGCAGGACATAGAGCACCGATGAGGCCATGTCGAGGAAAAGACGGGTGACTTCACCCTCATCATAGTCGAAAGGGAAGGGCACAGTGAGGACCACCTTAGAGCCGACCCCGATCACCTGCAGTTGTCCATCGGTTGCCACTATTAACTGTTTCCCCAAAGGCACGACATCATCGTACTGCAGGTCACAATAGTAGTCGACCTCGCCAAAGTGGCCGGGCTCCACCGAAATCCGTCGGATGATATCAGCGTTCCCGACCCATAATGCAACATGGCCATGCACGATGAACTCGATGTCCCCTGGTAGAGTGATATATCGTAAGCCATTGAACATGGCCCGCTTCAGTGATGCTGCGCTGTGCCAACAGCTAGCCAGTCGTCGCCATATGTGCAAGTCGTCACTATACAGGAGGCTCCCCACATAGTGCTTGCACGTGTCTTCAGAATACCGTCTGTAACAAGTATCTCGCCAGAAACGCCAACACTCGAAGTTGATTAATTGCTGGAGATTATGAGAGGTCATCGCTAGCCTGCAGGCGTCCCGAGCTGTGAGGTAATCCACGATGAGCGGCCACACGTCTCGAGGGAAAGTTGCCGACCGCTGATGGAGTTGGACAGAGACCATTATCACAGGAAAGGTAACTGAGTCGCGATATGGAGCAAGAGTGTCATGCTCCTATGTTACATGATGCCGGCAACTAACTAGGCGAGAGAAAAATCGATTTCCTTTGAGCCGTTTCCGAAGAACAATACCACTTGAACTTCCCGAAAACAGATGAAGTCCTCGAGATTTTTCCCACACAACCCAACAGAGCAGTGAGCCTTATGAAACAGGGCAGTAGAGCGGCTGCATACTTCCCCGTGACGTTCCTCATCAATCAAGCTAGTTCTCCCAAATAGATAGTCCTATCGCTGGAGGCACTGGCAATTACGTAACGCTCCGAGGGATGGAAGCACACCTCGTTGACCGATCCTGTGTGGCCAGGCAAAGTATAGAGGATCTCTCGAGACCTGTAGGGGATAGAGAAGCCTCATTTTGAAACACAGATTTGCCTCTTACCTGACATCCCACACATTCACCACTCGCTTAGCATTGCCCGTAGTGAAGTATTGGTCATCAGGGCTCCAACGGACACGAAGCAGGTTCCGCTCAGAGTTGTGCTGAACGCCTCGAGTGAAGTGATGCATCAACCTCTGACCTGGTGACACCATCGGTGACACACCCGAACAGTTCACACTCAGACTTACTATCGTGAACAACAAAAGGTCGAATATCCCATAGCTTCACCGAATTATCCATAGAGTTGCTGAGCAGGAAGTTGCCATCGTTCGATACCTGCCCGGTTGTATTAAACCACTAGCATGCCTTCTCAGCCTACCGCCAAGCCAGTGATAGAATCATCATGCTCAGGGCCAAGCTCAATAACGTTCTGCTCCGCCTCCATGTTACGGATATCCATCGAGAGGATCTGGTTGTCCAAAGTGCCTGAGACCACATATTGCAAGGGAGCCTTCATTCTGTTCTTCCGAACGAGAGGAATAATGATAACTCTTAGCCTCAATTTTAGGTCAAGACTTTCCCATGGACCCACCTGCGAATATCCTGGTGGCGGTGTCATCAAAGGTAACAGATAGGACTTGATACTGGTGGTCTCTAGTCTGTACGCACCGACGGACGCGGAGATCCCTGCGGGCATAAGACCGAGTACAAGGCTGTGGGTGAGAGGAGTCTTACCATAACTTGATACTACCATCATCACCAGCAGACACCGCAAGAGGCACTCCTCTTCGCGACACTTGACATGAATTCACCACCGCCCTGAACACCACCGCACAGCGTTCCATCACAGTCACGAGCAAGCCTTTCGGAATTCGAACAGTGAGATTCCCTTTCTATTGAGGTGAAACGGATCGGAAAAATTCACACTGGAAGGCCGCCTATACGGACGTACCAGTACGGCCACGCTAATGTTGTACAGGAATGCTCACTGACCCCATCATACTACTACCCGTGGCCTCGCAGCTTCTTTATACGTTTGCCCTCTTCCACATCCCACAATGCTACCGACTTATCAGCACTACAAGAGACTATCTTATTCGGCTCGGTTGAGCTCCAGTGTGCCTGTCCATTGATAGCAACATTATCTACACTCATCCAACAATCGCAGCTAAACATGCCCGTCCCGGCCTCAGATATTCAACCCAAGATTCAACCAAATGAAAATCTCAACGCCACAATCCCCTGTCCTTAAGAATGGCTGAGGAACAACCACTGATACCAGTACAACTACTCCCACCAGCCCGTCCCTCATCTTCGCGACTACTACTACTACTACCTCTAAAACAGCATTCTCATGGCCTTTAAGAATACACCAATTGTCACAATCACCGTACACCTTCCAGACCAGTATGTTCTTGTCAAATCCACCGCTCGCCAAGTTGGCGCCTATCCACCAACCGAGTGCACGATACAACAACGGCCCACTAACTCACCATCAGGGCTGAAATCACAGCAGAAGACCTCAGCTTCGTGACCCGTGAGGAGCATCGTGGGAGCTGAACACAGACGTCTCTTCAGACTCAACAGCATCCGTACCCTGCAGTTTGGATCTCCTGTTGGCCTCTAGAGGCTTTGATAGTACACTGCTTTCCTCACCACCAACGGCAAGGCTTTGCTGTACTGTGGAAGCTACCAAGGCCATGGAGATGACGACAACTGACGGGACAACCGCTCGAACCACTCAAAGGGGCCGAATTGATGGCAGGTAGGATATTCCAATACCACTCTCTGTCATAATGACCGACATAACTTATGCGCTATCCCACAAAGGCGAGTGAGCTAATCGAACGAACAGTCGTCACAGGAACAGTCCGTTCCGAGGATGCTGGGAGAATTCAAAACAAATGGAGGTTTACACACCAGAACGGAGATACCTCTCGAATCACTAACGGAAGACGGAGCGAAGCGACTCGACGACAAAAACTGATTTATAAAGCGATTTTCGAACATTCACCGTCAATGCCAGCTGTTCAAATGGGGCGGCTGCGGTGTAAAATTGTCCTGGCCGTCCACAAGAAACAATTTGATTCAGCCTCGAAGTTCCATCAAGACCGTACAGGTCCCCTCGAAGCTCGGCAGCTGAAAAACAGAACAGTAAGTCGCCTTCCTAGCCTGCAGTTCACCACCACCACCCTTAGCAGCGGAAAGTCTCCCACACATAATCGACAGGCTTTGAACACTGCATGGCCCCATCACTCCTGCCCTGACAGTATTCCCAGACCCATGAATGACAGTGGACTCCCTTCATCTGGAGCTCTCCGATATGTTTTCGCAACCTTTGATCACGGTGACTAGTTGCGCACTATGTAGACTCCCACTCCAATAATATCGCATATCCTCGGCCCTTTGTTAAAAATCAAAACCATCGGCGAATAACCGGGCGAGCGCGGTGTTTTATGGCGCGTGACAAATTTGGCGCATGCGTGCGGGTGAGTACCCTGTCGTCAAAAATCGCATGTATCATTAATGCGTAACTATACATTGCTTTCTGATGCTCCTGATGCTAGAAGAGAATCCTTCTGTTAAGTTAACTATGTTGTTGGAGCAAAAGGGACGGTGAAGAGACAGTTGTCGGTCAGTATAATTTATTTTAAGTCGGCGTTGTCCTCGCGCGCTGCAGCTGCATGCCAAGACCTTCTACCACTCTCTACCCGCTCCTCAGCAAATACAACGCCCAACTACTAGACCTCCTCAAGGGGGAGTTCAGACCTGTGGAAACCGCTCATATCCTCCGAGTCATCTACGAGGACTTTGATGACATAGTGAGGTCCACTACCAGCGCCGCTCGGCTTCTGCCACTTATTTCGTCGCTATGCGCTGTGTTGGCTCGGGTGATGATGAACCGCACCATGGGGGAGAGGTCGGACCTGCCGGCCCTATGGCTGTTGGAGACTCTGTCGAATATTGATCCAGAGAGCAAGTTGGGGGACTTTATTCTGAATCAAAGGTTGACCCTCAAGAACAATGGTACCAGCCTCAAGCCAGTGGTCTTCAATAGAACCATGTCTATGGATGACCTCCGTCATCAGTGGTTTCACATTGCTGAACGTACAGCACTTAGGCATCTCCCTCGAGACTTCGACCTTACCTCGGCTGATGCTTATGCGTATGTCTCTACTTCAGCTGCTGAGGGCCAAGTGGAGTACCTACCACCGGGCCTAGTCAGTCTGGCAGGCTTCCAACAGCAGAGTGTTGTTAACGTCTACCTTTCCTCGTGGGTCTATCCCGACTTGTTTACACCAGACAGAGCAATCGCTTGTATGCGCATCTTGGCGGTCGCGATGGAGGAACACATCTGCAAGAAGCAGCGTCATCACGACATAGTTACATGTCGCTTCCCTAAGCCGTTCCTGGACCGGGCAGGAGAGGCGTTGGTCGAGGACCTTCCTAGGACTGTTAGTATGTACTACAAAAGTATCTCTAGAGACGATGCCGATACTATGGTGAAGTTCACTGGGCGACTGGTGCGTTATTTGAGTTGCCACGAGAAGCCCGTCAGAAGGGGAGAGCAGGGTATGAATCGGATGAAGGCAGCTCTGGCTTTAAGAGAACTCAGATTTGGTAGCAAGGAGGCATTTGCTGAAAATATCAGAAAGGTAATAATTGCTCGAATTGTGGTCACGCAAATGGTTTTATAGTAGTAGTAGTAGTAGTAGTAGTAGTAGTAGTAGTAGCTGATTGCATTACTTTCCTGTTGTTCAGCTGTATGATGCATGTTTCGATGTGAAGGATACGACCGCATTACGACTTACCCTAGTACGATGTGGCTTGGAGCAGGCCTGCAGGGCTGTCCGTGCACTGGGAACTGATCAGAATATGAACCTCTTAAGGCAGGCATGTGGTAGTGCTCATGGTCGCGTGAGGTCTGTCATTGGAGTTAACATTGTCAGATTTACTTCACTATTCTCCGCCTATAGTATCCCCCCGGCAGCCGTCGACTCGAGCGACTGCTCAGAAGCCGCCGGAGATTCGCACGTCTCCGCGGTCTACAGTGGTCCCTAACGCCCCACCAGCTGAAGAGGTTTTTACGCCTTCCGAGGGTGGTGAGATATCTCCTGTTATGGCTGAGGACGAGCCGTCAGCGCCCCCATTGAAGGGAAAGCCGGGGCCCACTTTGGATTCACTACCGGAGGCTTATCGGTCTATGGCTTCCACAACGGTACCGCCTACTACGGATAGGCTACGTACTGATACACCAACTTATTATGAGGAGGCTGAGAGGAAGTCTGGAGGAATGGTCAACACGGGAACGCTCTGTTATGCCAACGCGACGTTACAGGTTCTATCCCGGCTACCGGGCATTTTGGATGATGTTGGAAGCGGGCCCATCACAAGTGCATTTTCGGGCGTAGTGGAGGAGCTCTCAGCAGTGGAGCCACGGTTGACGAATGCCGAACCTCTGCTGGTGGCCCTAGGGTTGCCCTTAGACCAGGAGATGGACGCTAGTGAATTCCTCCTGAAGCTTTTGGATGGACTATCGCGTGAAAATGACGGCAAGGGGAGCTCATTGGAAAAGATGATATGTGGAGAGATTAAGTGCACGACACAGGTGGACTGTCCTGACCTGACCTGCAATAGTAGTACGTTGATATCGAGCGACACTTTCACAACGCTACCTGTTGCTATGTGCGACTGTGGTGATCTGCGCTCGGCCCTGATGGAGATGTTTGGCAAGCCTAGTGTGGTGGAGGGTGAGGTGAAGTGTGGGTGTGGTAGGGCTACTAGAAATGGTACGGCAATACGTCGGAGTTGGTTGGATTCGGAGAAGCTCCCCTCGGTACTTGTCTTTGTTCTTCAACGATTTGCTGAGGATGGCCGCAAGAAAACGAGTGGGAGATTTCTCTTCTGCCAGGATTTGAACGCACGACCTCTCACAGAGAACAGGATAGGCTCGCCGTTCTTGTACGATCTTGTTGGTGTCGTTTGCCATGAAGGGCAGTCCTGCGACCTCGGCCACTATGTCTCCTATGTCCGCAGTGGTGGATTGGAGGACAGATTCATGTCGTTCGACGACACAACTGTACGTACAGGCTTAAGGTTTGGTCCTATAGTATGGGAAACTGCTGCTTCTGTGTACATGTTGGTCTACAGGCGGAAGACCTATGGAGTTGATGATGATGCTACTGAGGAGAAAGAGGCGTATGACAGCAGTAAATATCATTCGGCTACTAGTAGTAGTAGCGGAGCGAAGTAAAAACTTTTACTCCATTTTTCACTCGCCCCACTAAGTACATTAATCCGATTATTGATGATCGTAATATCATTGTATGGATCAACAACTTTCCTCTCTGAAGAATCGTCATTGGTCCTCGTTCATGATACCACGGGTAAGCCCAGCCGGCCTTTCTCATGGGCTTCAGGTTGGCTCCGTCTAGGTGTATGACAGTCGCCTTGGAATAATATCTTTTCTGTCTCACATTTGTAGTTGTTGTGGTGTTGTAGTGAATCCTGAGGGTCCGTCAGGCGGTGGTGGCTTCCCCGTACTACTACTCCTTTTTGACTATATAATGTTCTACAAATTAACGCTATTGGATTCATCGCTGATCACCTCTCTATGTGCAGTAGGCGAGAATGCAGTTGCGGTAGCTAAAGGGAGTCGGGTGGAATACTGGAGTACTCCGTTACGGTCGGCCGACGAATCTGATGGGGGTTCAGAGACACTGGCTAGCTTGGATGAGACTAAGCTGGTCAGAGCGGCTGTTAGGGACCTGAGTTCAGAGGTAGTACTTGGGAGAGTCGGGGATAGCGGTGGACGTGGTGACAGGTGCGACATGTCTCCAGCAGTGGAGACGATCTCATACTGGCCCTGTGTGTTTGTGGCAGCGTTGTGGGCCTCCGGCTCACCACCGAGTCCTCTTGTATGGTTATGGTGGTGGAGTTCAGAGCTCCACGACCGTCTCGAGCTGCTGATGGAGTTAGCTTAGCCTTGCAGGATCAATTGACAGCACCAATGTGAGCAGCAGCTCCTAGTATACTACTGC
This sequence comes from Perkinsus marinus ATCC 50983, assembly GCF_000006405.1. NCBI lineage: Eukaryota > Perkinsozoa > Perkinsida > Perkinsidae > Perkinsus > Perkinsus marinus. The sequence continues at coordinate 778,898 of NW_003215766.1, read as the reverse complement.
TATTAACATAAATGTTCGTATCAATCGATCACTGTGGAACCGCGGACTCCTCCCCTCAAAGCCTGTTAGTATGGGTCTATGCCCGCCTTCGTATGGTTTAGACATATCTCACATCGCGTGCAACCATCAGGAGCAACTGATCTCGCGTCGCTCAGGTATGTATTCCCTGGTGCCGTAACGGAGAGTCGATCCTTCATAACTCTAGACACCGTTGGGAACTTGGTATTCTATTCTGCAGGCAGTGGCGATGTGGAGGGCGGCGAGGATGATAGTATGGGCGTTTATGGCGAGGCTCAGGGGAAGACCGAGGCCCCTGTGAAGATGGACACAATTGCTCAGGAACGTAGGTCTCTCATCTTGTGGAAAGGCTCATAGCGTTTCTCGGACAACTATCGTTGCTACAGTTGATCTTATTCCCACACAAGAGGACGTTGAGTGACATGGGTTCTCTTCAGAAGCCAATTTGGTGGTGTTTGACGCTAAGCCGTTGAAGGGAGCGTCTGGTCTGGCCTGTCTCGTGAAGTGGCAAGTCGGTGATAGTTCGGATCGAATAGAGGAAGGAGTGGTCAGGTTAGCAGGGAGGGCCTCCCAGGGGGAACTCCAACTGGTATTTGCCAGGTACCCGTTAGATGGGGAGCACTCACAGACAGTCATGGCTAGGTCTTTACAGAACTCAGTGTTCTGCGAGCCGGTGATAATACTATATAGTGCTTACGCCATGGTGGGGATGATGTCCTTTGTAGATCGTAGATGGCAAGTGTGCAGTGGCTACCACGGGCTCCTCGTTGGCCATCATCGACTTCGCCACGCCCGGGTCTGATCCGGTCGCCATTCCTCTCCCATCGGGGGTTGCAGCTACCACCCTCCTGGCCTTCCGTGATGGCTTTATGTGCGTACTCACCAGCGGAGCGGTGCACATTTACTCGGCTGATGGTCTCTCCAATGCTGTGATGGCCTTGGATGCCACTCAACCCGTTAGAATGATGACGTGGGTGCCAGCACTGGAGTGTGCTGTAGCCTTGTGTGGGGACGGACCACAGCTAATGCGGCTACTTAACCCGGTCACTGGAGAGATACCACCCGAGTACGCCATAGAGAATCAAGACGAGGAGATGGCCTCGTTGGGGCCCATAACCGACCTCAAGGTGAGTCCTCAGTCCTCGTCAATGCTATAAAGAGCTGATCAGATGGTATCGATGCTGGATCGGCAAGCGGCGACCCCGGCAACTCTACCAGACGACACGATGGCAGTCGGCTCTCCTAATGGTAGCGACAACGGTGGATCTAGGCTTAGTCAGCCAGCCTGCCTTGTCTTATCTGGTCGGGGTCAGCACTCCCACCTCCGTGCTCTTGCGTGAGTTTTATCCTGTACTGGATCCTATTTTCTTATTCACCTAGTCGTTTAGGTATGGCGTGGGTATGTTGAAGCTGGGCTCAACACCATTGCCAGGTAGAGCCACGGCCGTGTTCACGATAGAGGATGAGGTTCGTACTCGCTACATGCTCATCTCGTTCGTGGATGTAACGCTGGTACTGCAGCTGACAGGCTCGGGGGTGGTCGAGGTGCCCCCAGGCGAGGCGGAGTTCGTCACTGGTCTCCCCACTGTGTTTGCCTGTCAAGGGGTGCAGGTCACTCCAGCAGAGTGCAAGCTGGTGCCGAGAGGAGGTGATTGGCATCCCCCACGTGGGTGTCGGATCGCTGCTGCCTGCTGGGATGGTGGTTCGCTCATCATGGTGGCCCTAGGAGATGGTGAGGTGCGCCATCGTGGCCGTGTGGTGGCCCTAGCTATCGATGCACCGGGCCTAGTCAACGAGGTTGGCAGCTTCGACACCGACACTGAGATTATGACCGTGTCAGCGGCCCATGGGCTGTTGGCCCTGTGTACCAGAGGGAGCAAGGTTGCAGTATATCGATACGAAGAGCAACAGGGAGCTACCCAGCTTGGCTTCCAGGCTCTTACTGTAGCCAACGTTAGCAGTACAGTAGAGACCATTCACATGAACTATGTCGGGGGGCTCCACTCATTGTACCTCGGCCTCACCAATGGGGTCCTCATGAAGTACTCAATGGACCCTGATCTTGGCTCTCTGGGAAGGCAGCGGGCAAGGTTTCTCGGTCCCAAACCAGTTCGCCAAGTTACCACGTTGCCGGACGAGACCACGCTAGCCCTTGGTGCTGGTACATTCGCGTGCCGGGCCTATGCCCGACCCAATGAAGATTGGTGCGTGCCGACCACTGGTTATGGAGTGGATGTACCAGTTTTCGTGGCGCCTTACGTTACGGAAGCATGCCCCACAGGAGGGGTGGTATACCTCTGTGATCAGGACGCGGGGTCATCAGCTATGGTGTTGGGGAGTCTACTGCTGCCTGTAGAAGGCCACTGGTCTGGCTTCCACGATTTACTCGAGCCAGTTAGCCTCGGCAGGACCGGTCGGAGAATAGTTGTACTAGACGCTCATCCTGAGGGGGAGCCAGGAGAGTTCGTCATAGCAGTACTGGCTAGAGATTCAGCTTCCAAGGGTAGTAGTAGTAGTAGTAGTAGTAGTAGTAGTAGTAGAACGAGGAACATCCTGGTGGTTATTGATGTCTTAGGTACGCTGAATGAAGGAGGCTCTGTCGTGCATCTCATAGGAGGACGGACGTTTACTATGTTGGCTACTCTCAAGTTCCCGGCCAACGAAGAGTGCCTTTGCATGTGCCCGATAGTGTCCAAGACAGCTCTAGTATCCCAACAACCTCCAGTGCTGGCAATGGGTATCCATCGGAGAGGGACTGAGGCAGGAGAGGCTGATAGCTACTCGATAAGACTGTCAGTATCTCTCATGGTGGCTAGACGGCTCTTCTATGGCCTCTTGAAGCAGATACACTTATTTCGAGCTCGAGCCGGCCCCGATGACTCACCGTCGTTACGAGCTGCAGCTGGCCAAGGAACAACCTACAGAGGCGGCCATCATCACTATGACGGCCCACGGCGATGGGGCGGGGCTTTTGGTCAGTCTAGCCAACGGCACGCTGGCACTGTAGGTAACCTAGGTGCGGATTCACAGTGAGGTGTTCTCATCGAGGTACAACTTTAGAGACCGACTGGAATTGACACGGCAATCGTGGAACAAGATGGAGGCGCCGATTTGGCTCCATTGTGATCATGATGAGAAGTGTCCGGATCGGATCTACTCTGCCGCTCGTGCTCGAGGGGGTCTACAACTGCATGGCATAAGGTTGGGACGCTGGCTTCAGTCAGATAGGAGGGTTATGGTCTTTTCAGAAAGCGAGATTGGTCCCTGCATCCACTGTGTAGAGATTTTGGTGGCCAACTCGGTGCACAATTCGCATCGGCCTGCATCTTTGACCGTGATACGGTCATTGTGGGTGACAAGCGTGGCGGCCTCACGACCATGCGGGTGCCTGGCCACATAGCAGCTGACGAGAAGAGCGACCTTGCTGGATACCCTATGCGGATGCCTCTCGAGATCTCGGCTTGCGTACTACGCTGTTGTACATTTGGCCGCAACAGTCAGCTTGTGTTACTCCTCAGTTCGAACCGTTGGCGCATATCACTCTGGGCTGTGATATCCCTACGGCAGTATGTGCAGTTGAGACGTCTTTGCTCGGCGCTCTACCTCAATGTATTGTGTATGCTACGGTAGGCATGCCCAGCTGTGCTCAGTCTGATGATGCCTGTCTGCTGTAGATTCGAGGGGCCATCGGAGTTCTGGTGCCGTTGCCAGACCATGGGAGCGCGATGGGCGCTGGTCCGTGGAAACAAAGGGCACAGGCGGGCAACATAGAATCCTTCGCGGACTCACCACAGTTCCTATCGGTAAAGAACCTCTGTGACAGTCGCAGTTGTTTCTGACCTTCCTCATTCAGTACTTAGAAGGGCTCTTCCGTTCTTGCGTGTGCCCAACACGACCCAGTCAGCGACAGCCGTTACAGCCTCCCTCCACAGGTGTTATCGATGGCGATATGTGTGAACAGGTGCGAAGCTGGTGAATGTCATGTTGAATGGTCATGATGGGCTGTCAGTTGATCGGTCTTGACGGGTCCAGTTTGAATCCCACGGTCCAGCAAGTCCTCCTAGAAGCGGGGATGCTTCCAGAGGGCGACACTCAGAGCGTTGCCGACCAGATAGCGGCCTCGTTGGACAACCTTCGAGGGGTCATGGCTACCGCCGCTTTCCGAGTTTGACGTTTTTACGTGAGGTCTCTGGTTTGGTGTTTTTCTCTTGTGTTGGTCATGGATGAAGGGAAGAGGTCGGGTCTCGTAGTCGTCTGTATTATGAATGGTTCTGAAGGTGGTGCTTCAGAGGGCACTGACAAGGCGCCGTTGGTCGACGTGCGGATTTACGATACAGAAGGCAACTTGAAGGAGACTTCTCCGTATCGGAGCCTTGGTCGGGGGATCAGCACCTCCTCTTCAGCACCACATATCGCTGGATTGGTGACAAGAAGGATGCAAGCCCCGCCCCCCGTTATCATAGAGGCCAAGTCTCTCACTCTTTCGCCGGTTCGCCATCATAGTGATGAAGGCAGTGATGTTGATAGTGACCAGCCGTCTATGGCGAATCGAACCCTTGGCGGACGTCTCAATACGTGGTGGAGACGAACAACACGTTCCGTCTTGGGTGTGCCTGGTACTCCTCTGAGGTCACAGGGGAGCTCTTTCGGGGGCCAGGGTACTGCTGTTGGGAGCTCCAGCTCGAGCAACAATCAGGTGCTGCATCAATCGTCAGAGGCTTATCCTTCCATTGGCAGCAGCCCCCCTTATGTCCCCGACTCTGTCCCAATGCTCGATGGTGACGACCAACGTAGTTTGTGGATGCCTGATGAGAAGTGCACGGCCTGCTTCGGCTGCTCGAGAACCTTCCATGCCTTCCGTCGGAAACATCACTGCAGGATATGCGGTCGTATCTTCTGTTACCGGTGCAGCAATCATTTTGTCAAGGGCCAGCACCGTGTCTGCGACCACTGCCATTCGGCCCTACTGCAGCAGTCTCCGGATAGTCAGCAGCTGATGGCTAGTGAAGAGGAGGGTCTACATATGCCTTTCGAGAGTTTAGTGGCCTCACCGAGGAGTCCCCTCTCCTACAGTGGTCCTGCCTGGCGTGGTCATGACCGCTCTTACTAGCGAGCGAGGACGCCGGACATACCTTCCAGGCAACACTGAGTGTTGACTCTCTAGAAACTGTGAGAAAATGGGGTCGAGGCGCTCGATTTGGTGTCAACCAGTCTGTGACGCACTTACTTGACAACTCTGACGAATCCCTACTCAACCCAACAAGTTCAGACTGTTGAATAGGTTGTATCGGTTGAATAGTTCGTATCGGCTGATGAATGATGGCTGGTAATAACAAATAATGAACGCACAGCGCGTTGTAATAGAAATGGAGATAGTTGATGCTGCCTCGAAGCCACTGGGAACTTACCGATGCTCCGGGAATAATCTAAAATTCACCCTAGAACCGAACCTGTGGTGGCGACACTTGGATGATCTTGTTTATGAAAGTTCTATTGAAATAATGATGGCCAGTTCCGGTCGAGTACATGTCCAAGCTTATCCCATTGATGATACGCCACGTGAAGATGGAACCATTCACAGTAGCGATCGAGTTGAGGAAAATGAGGGATGATTGGAGAATATTGGGATCTCCGACGGTATCGATCACGTGAGCATCGAGTCCGATGTCGAAATGAGGTTTAATCCACGCCTTAGCAGTGCCGTTGACTTGTATACCCTGAGAGATTTTCCTTCCACCGGAAAACAATGAAAGTTGAGCAGAGATATTGAACTCAGCTGAGTAGCTCTCGGTCCTAGGATTGTACTTCCCTGGGCCTCCTCCCCATGTGCAGAATTTAACGGCCGCCTCAAGGAGATGCGGTAGGAATTTCGGAGACAAGTCAACCAAGACAGGAGCTGCACACCCACCAGTTCGAACCTCGAGGAACTCCGGGATACCTTTATTAATGGTGGCGTTGAGCCCGAAGAGAACAGTCTTGGTAGGGTCGAACACGTCAAATATGTAAGTATCGAAATCGACAACCCATTTCAGCCCGAGGTCGAGTTCTCCAGTAGCACAGTAGGGCACATCCTTCGGCTTAGAGGTCTTTGGACAGTTCGGAGGGAAGGAGAAGTGGGAAGGGCCAGCAAATGTGCGCAGAGAAGTTCTTCGAGCGAAGAGTCCACGAATCACTTCAGCTTCGACTAGTACCAAGACGCTGAGAAGAAGATGGGAATATCTCATCACGGTGTCAACCTCGAACAAAAACTACAATTTGAATGTTAGGACTGCAGTTTGGAGTCATTCCGCGCCCAACCTATCAGAAGGGCTCGTTTATCGAAATCAGTCCGTCCTTCACACTGTGAAGTCCACAGGTATGATAGTGGTCAATCGGCTGGCACGCGGAGATGAGCGCACAACGCTTAGTACACGTGAGACCCTTATGGGATCACTCACGAGTCGGCGGATTATGAATCATAATTTATGATCCACTGAGGACATGTCATAGACTTCTCCGTGGTTTTCACGGTTCAAGAGCATTCATCCGAAGGGTCAAGAGAGAGACAAATAAGTATTGTAAACCTCTCGCTAGAGCAATGAACCGCAGGACATTAACGGTATTCCTACCAACGTAATCGCGTCTGTCTGTCTCCAGTGAGGAGAGAAGACAACGTGTTCTGATCTCTCTGAATTTTGGACACTTTAAGAGTCCATGATCTACAGTATCAACTACCGCATCGATATTCAACAGTGAACATTAGACACAAAGAGGGGAGTTTCCCCTTTGCGCCTAATGACAACAGTCACCCCAGGGTACTCCACACTACCAACCTTGAACTGCTATCTCAAACGAATCATTGCCCTTTCCCACTCTCCCAGCGTACCCGTGAAAGGTAAACAATGATTTAACGCTTACTTAGCCCTGTTGCTATTCGATCATTTCTATTGTTGTGAGCTCGCAAGCTCACCAGAAATTCGTACAAAATTGTTCGTGCTAAACTACTATCGCGCTCGCCGTCAGACGACAGTGTCACTCAAAGGGTAGCGAGAGTACTTGTCGGAGACTATCCGATAAGGAGAGGTGAGAACCATTACACTCCTTGTGTAGTTGATTCGAACGGCTACTTTAACACAGCTGATATTGTCGATGCTACTCCTTGTTAAAGCCTATTCAGTCACTAGCCGAATCAATTCTATCATTGGGGCAGTTATGCCACTCCGTCAAGAAGTGCCTTAGTGCAATTAATTTCGCAGCCGCACGCGATAGGAAGCTCAATCTTGTCGACACGACCGTCAAATTCAACGATGGGTGGAAAATGGGCGCCAGTCCCAGAATGGCATATCTGCCCCTGCAGCGGAGTTGGTCTCACTAACAACGAAATTGATTCCCACAACTCGTCAAATTTGGAATTACTTCACACTCATGCCGCTGCGAAATTGATTGCACTAAGACATGCCTTGGGGTGGTGGCATAGCCGCCCCTCCCGATAGAATTGGTTCTACTGTAAGCTGAATAGGCCTTCAAAATGTGTGTACCACAAACGCTGCATCGTCTCCCGCGCTCCTTCCGCCGGCTCAATTCCAACTCGTTCCATCACACTTACTAGACCTAGTGTGTCAGCTTACTCAAATATTTGATGTGCGTCCCCGACAGCCCTACGCCAACAACGTTCGATGCCGTCATCATTGGCGGTGGCGCTGCAGGCCTCGCCGCTGCCAGGGCATTGCAGCTTCATCACGATGTAGCTGTTATCGAGGCGCGACCTCGGCTCGGAGGGAGGATCAGCCCGACCAGGTGGCACCGGGGGGTTGCTATTGATATGGGCGCTCAATACGTACACGGCGTTTGCCCGGAGAACCCTATGGTGGACCTCATCCACCGCGCGAAGCTTCACCTCGAGACGTATCCTGGCTCCGATGAGGAGTATATTACAGGCTTGCGGGCATACAACGCGGAGGGGAAGTTGTACTCAGCTGAGGAGTTGGATAGCGCCTATAGGAGGATGCAAAATCTGATGGAAAGAGCGGAAAGTGTCTGTCGAGAATTGGATGATGACGTAAGTTTCGAAGATGGCGTCAAATTGGCTGGGATCGACCTCTCTACTGAGGACGAGCTCGTGAGGTATCTTTGGTGGTATCTTGTTCGAACGTGGATGGGTGTCAGCTCGGACGCCCAACTCCGAGCTAACGAGTTTAACGGCTCGGACGAGACCGGTAGGTGCGAAGGCCCTGACGGTAAAGTGAAGGAGGGCATGTACGCACTTGTCGAGGAGCTCCGTAGGGAGTGCCCTAACGCACACTTCATACTTTCCTCTCCAGTCGTCTCTGTGGTTGAGCAAGATGGCTTGGTTAAGGTTACTACGAAGGACGGTGCTGAATACTATGCCAAAGCTTGCATCTGCACGGTGCCCTTGGGAGTTTTACAAACAGGTCGACTCAGCTTCGAGCCAGAATTGTCCGCGGCTCAGCGAGAATCCATCAACAGGCTTGGCACTGGCACCAGTGAGAAAGTCTTTCTAGGCTGGGACGAGACCGAGCCTATCCCTGATGACAAGGCCGGTATAGCTGTTATCGGTCCTGATGGCCACAATTGGCTTTTTGAGGTTCTCTCTACGAGTGCCGTCACAGCTCAAGTGGTGGACATCAGCGCATCAGAGGCGATAGAAGGCGCAGTTGAGGCCTTGAAAGTGGCGTTTCCGGACCTCCCACCACCTGATCGAACATCTGTTACATTCTTCTGTTCGGGTCTGTACTCGATGGGAGCCTATTCTCATTACAGGCCGGGATCCACTGAACGGGACGTAGAAAGGGCGGCACAGCGACACGGCTTGGTCTGGTTCGCTGGAGAACACTGTGATCCAGAATACCAAGGCGCAGTGCATGCAGCTCTTCTAACGGGTGCGAAGGCTGCTGAAGACGTCGAGAAGTATCTGGCGAGTCGATCTTGTTAAGCACGGTTTCTGCCTTGAGGGTCGTTTTCTGTTGGATTGTGTGGGAAAAGGGGACGGTAGCAGCATTTGTGTGACAGGCGATGACCCTCATCACCGAGCTCGAGAGCATCCACGACCAGCACAATAAGAAGGACTCTACTATTACGTACAAATTCCGTTTCTTACCAGACGCTATCCCAAAGTGTTTCGGTGACAAGCAGCTGCGAGCTGACTTCAGGAAGTGGGGATTGGATGAGGATATGGTAATCATGGTTTGGGCCGATAGTTAACACCTCGGAAGGCGATCCGGAGTGGTTATAATTATGTGAGATTTGAGAGGCTTGTATGCTAATTGAGTAGCGCTGAGAGAAGTGTAGCTGCTCCACCTCCTTGGCGTCGTCGTTGTCGTCTACAAATTGTGTGGCTAGCAGTAGCGATGGTATTACGTGGTAGGGTATGGTACTGGAAAGCTGTGGTTCGTTAAATTCCAACTCCAATGGGGCATTGCTACTGGCAACATCTACTCTGGTTCCGCTGGTCTAGGCTGATTAGCTGGGAGAGACTTGTGGCTTAGTCTCTTCCTCAAGAGCTCTTGATCGCTACCGGCCGCTCGAGGGTAGCCTCAACATCATCTTCCGCCGATCAGGTCATTCTGCGTTTCCTATTCGACAGCCCAGTCACCACTGAAGCGGAGACCGAGTTCATGGTCCAGCAGTTCTTTAGGAGTCCCGAGGCGCAGCGTGTGCGTACTCACTTTAGCATTTTTTTCGAGGCTGCTGGTTCTATTGAACATGGCGTTCGAAGTTTGGCTATACCGCACACAGGCGTATACGGCGCTCGTTCCTTGCTGTTCAGATACTCCCCCATGCCTGTAGTGGTGTTAGCGGCATCGGGACGGACGGGGAAGTGGTCATGCAGCCACTCACTGTCAAGAAAACCGATATGAGTATCTTTCACGTGAGGTGGGGTGTCATGGGTTGGAGATAAGGAGGGTTAATAGGTGCTGACGGAAAAGGGGATTGTGAACGGCACTACTGGACGTATCCAAGGCCGATTCGAGGAAGACTGGGAAGGAGTAGTGGTGACGAGGAGGACGACCCTCGCTGATGATGATGATGCTTCTAGATACCCCTTTACGACACTCTGAGAGAGGCGTTGGTCTGTGAGGAGTCTGAACTGTATGAGATCTTCCCCGATCCAATACGTGATACCTGACTTCAAACCCCAACAGCATTTACTAGCCCTTCCGCTGCCACTATCTCGCTATTCTGCTGGCAGGTCAGGAGCTTCTGTTCAACGTTTTCCTACATGTTGTAATCGGCGGTGCATCGAATCAGTATGAGGAAGTCGTGACTCCGTACATCGAACACACTAAGAAGATTTTCAAGGTAAAAGATCTATCACATGTCCACTGGCAATACCATCGTTAAGTCGTGCTATTTTCGGTCTTCCTCGTCTCTTCTCCATCGTCATCAAAAGTAGCTCTCACTTTTTGAAGTATAGATAGTACCAGGCTGTAGGTCAGAGAGAACACCTGCGAGCAACCTCAGGGACCTGTCTCGTTAAGTCAGCTGTCCGGCTTCAGGATCTGGTTTCCGTTCGTCTCGGTCCGGATGGGTCAATAGTTTGCCCATGCAAGGCGTACAAGATCACTAGCTCGAGTGGTGGCGTTAGATTGCATTCGGGCGATCATCGTAGTAACTATTGCTATGTTATAGTAGATCCGACTACTAGGCATCTCACATTATGGTACTATCAATATCGCCCCTTATGGTGAACATGCTGCCATTGTGATGTTGGGAAATCTCTCTTACTGTCTTCGGTCTCGCGTTTAGAAAGGGAGCACTTGGGCACCCCGGAATCTAAAATATCAAAACCCATGTTATAGAGAATAATTCCTAATTTATTCGTAATATTGTACTGTGTGCTATATATTAATATTAGTTTGATAACAAATATCATATTCACAGATATCTATACAGTTCCATCATTCTAGATTATCTCTAATGTTGTCCTGACGGTGTTCAGTCAGTGTATGCTCCTTACGGCATGGGGGGGGAGCCACTCACAACGTCGCTTCTCGCCCCCATCCAGCTAACATCTGACGAGAAGACATTCTCACCGATCCCCGTTACGAGGACGCTGCCTTCAGGGACTTTGGTCGCGATCAGGCGTGGAAAGCAGCGGCTCCTGAAGGCGTCTGTAGGGCATAGCACATTCGTCGCATGTGCAGTATGTTTCGGCGGACGACTGAAACTGCGATTATAGTGCTGGTGGTTGGTGCGCTGATTGGGCTAGGGAACAGTGTAGGCTGCACACTTGTGATGAGACCCGTTCTACTTCGTCAGAGGTGGAGACTTCACGACACCACGATGAGGTTAGTTGGCAATACGGGCCGGTTTAACATCTCCAAGAAGGAGCTTGTGCAGGGCTGGCCGGCGGCTCTTATCAGTCGAAGAGGCGGGAAAGTTGATTACTTGCAGAAGGCCTGTGAGGGTGGCTAGGATGGAGTGACTTGGGTAGAGCTGTTACATTGATCGGTTCTTCATTTGTTAAAGACATCAAGAAAATTTTTGAAGTCTTCTTAGCATGTTACTGCCAATGTATGTCGGATTTCCCACCTTGCCGTTAGTCTGTTTGCGTTTAAGTAACCGATGGGACGGCTACCTTCTAGTGTTTTTCCAATACTACTATGAGCGATAACAAGACCAGCAAGAAGCGTTGGTTGCCTTTGGAGGCCAATCCGGAAGTCATGACGGATTATGCCAGGAGCCTCGGTATTGTTCCGCACATGTTCGCTTAGCGGTCATTCGATACTGCTTAGGTCTACCTTCCTTCCTCCATTTTACCGATGTATTGTCAGTTGAGGATTGGGCACTTGAGATGGTGCCTCAGCCAGTGTTGGCAGCGGTGAGCTCTGATACAACTGAGTATAGTTCCTGACTGTACTCCAGGTCTTGCTCTTCCCAATAAAAGATTCGACTGAAGCAGACGACCAGAGGCGCATTCAAGCTGTGAAGAAGGAGGAAATACCTGCTAGTGTGAGCCTCGGCCGATTGTGCCTTTGTTTCTTACTGCTGCTACAGGCGTACTTCACGAAACAGACTGTGGGAAATGCTTGTGGTACCATAGGGATCATCCACTGCATGGCCAATATTGAAGGCCAGTGTGGAGTTGAATACAGTAACGGCGCTAGGTCGTGGTTCCGAGAGTTTGTCTTGCAGAAGAAGGTTCTTACATCAACAGCCTCATGCGAAGCACCAAGTCAATGTCGCCTGATGAACGCGCGGTTTACATCGAGAAGGATGACAAGTTGGAAAAAGCTCATCGTGAAGTGAGATGGACTTTCCTCGTCAAGTTTCTGCTATGTTCGATCTCATCTCAGGCTGAGAATCAGGGCCAGAGCCGTCCACCGGCCGAAGATGAATCGGTGAAACCGTGGGGCGATTCTATCATACCGATCTACTGATCAGGTCACCACTCACTTCGTGGCATTCACTGTTGTCGAAGGCGAACTGCTCGAGTTCGATGGCCGCAAAACTACACCGATACCTCATGGAAAATGCCCCGCAGATCAAGTACGAAGTCTTGGACAATTGTAGCATAAGTTCCCCGTAGGTGCTGCAACGAACAGTAGAGGTTGTGAAGAATGTGTTTATGAGTCGAGACCCCGATGAGATTCGCTTCAACATCCTAGCATTGACAGCTGGAGAGGCGTGCCTTTAAGAGTTGTTTTCCGGCTACTGTGAGGAAACGATAATGCCCCATGGTATGCACGCGCAAGCAGCTGCCGATCGTTCTTCATTTTACTAGTTTATGCGTGAATCCCAATAGATAGTTGACTTGGTGGCGACTACTTGGTGATGATATGACGAATGGTGAGAGTTTTTCCACCCTATTGGGGCTGTCATGGCATTGGGTTCGGTAGTCGCGAGTGTGCAAGCTCTATCCACTCCAGTATTCATCAAATACTCCATGGAAACTCAGCTCTGTATAAACTCCCCTATGTATAGTGATGCTCAACACACTAGCGATTCGGTAGAAGTCTTGCTGCCCACAGCTGTCGCCTACGAGCCATACGAGTATGAACAATTCACATACTCGACTGACAGACAATTCGTGTATGCTCAAGATGAGGTGCACCAGAGTGTGTTGCCTAAGCCGCTAAGAACGCCCTCGCGGCTGTACGCTTGCCTAAAAACAGGTCGATGATCCGCAATCCCGTATCAGGCGTGTTGTGCGAACTACAGTGGGGGAGACGTACATATGTAATGATTTAGTCATACAGAATCCATCTTCTGCTGTAGTTCTAGACGCAATTCTTCTAACAATACCGTCTCTCGGTACTCCCCTAGCGATTCCACGGCATACCTTGGCATTCTCTATGGCTACATGTGAAAATGCTGGCAATCTTCAATTGGGCTCTTAAGGTAGACTACAACTCAAAGACACGAATGTTATACACCAATCATAACACATATCCAGGGCATCGAGCGTCGCGATGCCTGGTCAAATTCATCGTGAGTATAAATTATCATGGTCCTTCTTCGAACCGGGACCATCTGGAGCCTTCAAACCGTTCAAAGAAGATGCGCGAGGGCAACAAGGGCAGCCGCGGTAGCCGACATGGTGTAAGCATCACTGCTGCCAGCTTCGCCCGGGCCGTAGCAGGTATCCTGAGCGGGGAGGGCCTTAACTTCGTCGGGGCATGTCATGAACTGGGATATCAGATTGAATTCATCGCCCAGAATCTGACCCGGCTTGGAGCCAAAGTCAACACCAGCTGCGCAGGCGCAGTTAGCGGTGAGAAGGGCGAAGACACCGACGAGCGGCTTGCACACTTCGATCTCGGCGAAGCAGGTGGCCATGGGGCAGTCAGAACCCTCCTGGCAGTCCAGGCAGATGGGGTGGAATAGGCATCTGCGTTCGTCGTTTTCATACAAGTTCATAACGTCTTCGGTGTAACTTTCAGAGACGGGCGACACGGCAGAGAATCTTGTCATATGCTTGTCTAAGGCGGGGCATTCAGCAGCGCAGGCCGTGACCAGCGCCAGGGTTTGGTCGACCTCGTCAGAAGCTGAAAATGAAAAGCTATACACGAGAAGAACAGAGCCAATGAAGCTTTACTCGTCGCGGCGGCGGTAGTCGCGGCAGCGGTAGTCGCAGCGGCACTAGCAGCAGTGGTGGCGGCAGTAGTGGCAGCAGCAGTAGTGGCGGCTGACGAGCCAGTGGTGACGGAGGCACTAACGCCAGATGCCAAGGTAGCGAGGGAGATGAAGCGCATTGGGAGAGGAAAACGCAAGGAGACTTGTGAACCTGGGGGGAGGGTCAATACGGGCTGCTCGAACCAGCATCGCCTCAAACAACCGATGACGCCCTACTCGATCATGTCATGCCTCAGGGGGTGACAGTGTACCTAATAAACCCTTCACAATCACCGAAAAGCCCAGGAACTCCATGTAATGCCCACAACAAGGCGATTGCATTGAGTTAGGGCGATAAAAGACGGGAAGCGCAAGGAATAGGAGACGGTATGTGGCCAAGTCATCTGAAGGAAGCAAGATTCTGGCCGAGCGAGATTTGAACTTGCGCAGGCGGCTCGCCAGTGGCGAGTCGCCACATGTCAACTCATACAAGATGCACATAGCGCTGGTGCCTTGTATTCAATCTGACCAGTCCGCCCCAGACACTATTCCTGTTCCACGAGAATATTCAATTTAAGGCGTCTTGAAATCAGGAGCAACTTGAGGAGTTACTCAAGGTGTACTTAAGAAGTACTCAACTCATTTCACAACGTTTAGGAGCAACTTAAGGAGCTCCTTAAGGTGTACTTGAGTACTCATTTCATTTCGCAACGTTCAGGAGCAACTTAGGTAACTCTTTAAGGTATGTATAAGTATGTACTTTCTATCTAATATCTAATCACGGTTACGGGAAAACCACGGTAGATGGTTCCTACACCTGTCGCAATTCGTCCCTACGAAACAGGCCGACTGGTTCATGAAAACATTATTAGCCTTGCATTCACCGACAGACTCAGTCTGAAAACGACATCCTAATGTCAAGAACTCGTACGATCACAACACTTCCCGCCGGGATTGATCCCATTAATTTGATGAATCTCCCCTTATTCCAACTCTCTTCTCTTACTAAACTTGCTAGTGACCCAATTCCCAGTACGATCGTCTTCCACAATTTATCAAACTCTCGATCGCCCATCAAGAACTTTACCCCTGTAGACAGAGAATGGTCTACGGTCAACCTCCAAGTAAGATAGAGCGGAACTGAGGTACAACTGGATTTGTCTAGAAGCTCTACGAACAACTTGACATCATCGACTCCACAGGGTCGGACAACGCATCCTAATAAGATTGCGAATCCGTATGTAACCAAACAAACAAAGCTTGAATGAGTGAGTATGACAACATAGTAAATTGGAAATGGTCTACGAGTTGCAGTAGGAAATGACCTGGTTGGGTTTGACACTACACCTCTAGCTTTATCCGACTCGGTAACGACACCTTCGAACCGATTCCGTCGGAGGAACAAATGAGATATAATCTGATAGGAGAAGTATAAGTAATAAGACAGAAACAATCTAGACTAGACATGCACAGTGGGACAGTAGAAACATAGTAGATATCAAGCAATGGTACTAACTAGTATCACGACCTGCACAATAACGATGATGCGATAGTCACTATAGAAGTATTTTGCTTTTATCCAACGGACAGCGAACCCGATGGTTACGGAATTATCCGAGAAATCAATAACAACATATCGTTGTTCGATATAGCAATAGTTAACACAAGAGTAACAATAGTAGGTGATGACGACCAGAAGACGGAGTCGAGAGATTGACTTGCGGAGCTCATCGATTTCTTATTACTATTATATAGAAAATTAGCCCTGCACTCATGATATATATCAGCCCGAGACAGTCGTAACCATGAAGTCTCTATGATAATCCCAAATCAGGGAAGTATAACAGAGACGAAGACTCTAGTGAGACCAGGAACGTCGGGATATCCACCGATTCACGCCGCAGGGGCTCTGACGCCCAACTACTAGCCACCAACAACACCAATGACCCGAAAAAGAGGGAACCGACATCCCAGCCGCTGTGATCGGCAATATCAAAGGAAACAACACGAGCGCAAGAATGTTTCTGTGAGGGAGGAATTAGGGAGTCACAGAAGTACCACCAGTGAGGATATTAAGATAGTCTATAATCAACATAAGTGATGTCACGAAATTCCTCCAGGAGCAACCGGATAGAACAGTCGAACAATAGTTCCCATAAAGTTTCATAACAGCAACCGCTGCATTATATCACGACCAAACGGTCATGATATGCTTAGTTGATACCGCCAAGCTTTGTCGGGGTGCTACCATCATCATTAGAGGGCGATGGAGCATCCACTATCTCAACGGAACTCTTGCCAACCTTACGAATAATGAGATAAGTTGTTGGTAAACCGATGACGAACAATACCCAGCATATCCAGAACTGAGCCGAGTAAGGCACCCTAAGCTGAGGCAAATCAATGGTCCACGAGATCACTGCACCAACACTCTGGACACCCTTATAGAGCCCTGTATAACGAGCGGCAAGACCAGCGTCGTCGCCAGCAATAGCACCCATAATCCAATAGGAAAAGGTCTGCACGACAGAATCACTGAACCCATAGAGTATATATACGATGAGAGGGTACCAGTAGTAATAATCGCTCAAATCAATGAGATCCTCAGGCTCAACAACGTTGTGATATCTGTCGTAGCCACCGTGGTAACCATACTGGAGATAACACCCCAAGGCGTAAGTGATGTTAAATGAGATGCACATGAACCAGAAACCATTCCTAGCCCGCTGAGCCAAGGTTCGTTTGGGATCATCCTGAATTATACCGCTAATCCAGGCACCAGCCATTTGAGCTAGCCAGTATAGAGCCGAGTTGAGACCTCTCGTACGAATGGTGAATAATACACCGTTAACGCAATTGAAAACGTATGTATAGAAGAAGTTGGATCCAAAGAATAGCAATAGGAGTAATAACATATTCTTGTCGAATATGACAGACATAGCATCCAGCAGCTCCTCCTTAGCACCCTTGGCTTGAGCCATCACAGCTTTACTGCCGTCCTCCAGCACTACCTTAGCAGGGTTCATGAGTAGGAACAAAGCCATGACACCACCAACCGCCATAATGGCAATAAACACGAAATAGGAAGCAGCATTGGCACCACCAGAGCCTTCGCTGAAATTGAGAGCAAACTGCAAGATGCCGCCGATGAAGCCACCAAGGTTGAATATAACCCAGAAAGTTGTAATGTAATGACCCTTCTTGTTCTCAGGGGCATACGCCATCATTAATGCACCCTGGGCTGTCCAGAGCCAACCAGCTCCGAAACCACACACAGCACCAGCAAGGATGAAGAGCCAACCAGTTCCAGCAACATGGCCAGACACATAAGCTGCCGCTGCATAGAATGCGTAGCTCAACCCACCGACACACATGAGGATTCTTGGGCCCAGAATATTAAAGAAGAACCCTCCCAAGTAACCGAATATAGCAAAGCAGACATATAGTGCAATATTGGCCGGATCATTCGCAGAGGGATTAGCATTGCCAGCACCACCTAGGCCTTGGATAGCGTTGAAGAAACCCGGACAACAGAATGCAATAATGCCCGTGATGACGACCTGCGGGTAGCCCCTATACAGCCACGCTGCCCTAGTCTGCTTGTCCTGTCGTTGGCTCAACATTCTAATCCGTTGCCAGATGTATCAAATAAGAAACTATACTGGAAAACCAGTCACTAACTACCACACCTATTCTGACTAGTAGTCACATCACGAATCACAATTTAGGGACAGGCATCGAGGTGAACTTGCACAACCCAGCTACCAACCCAGCTATCTATTCCAAAGAGGGATTCACAACAAATCTTAGCACGACCGTCGCAGACAGAGAAAGCGTCTTGGGCGGACGCTCAACCAACTTTGTTCACGCGTGCAGATCGCGTGCAAGCAGCGCGGTGTTGGCTGGCTGGGGACAACACAACAACGGTTCTAGCGTTGGACATCGTCAATGTTATAGGCAAGCATGATCATGGAATCATCTTCAATTTCGATGCTTCTTCCTATCATGAGTGAGATAGAACGGCACTGATCCCGGCGGAGTCTTCCATATCTTCTTCCCTAATGGCAACTCTCGATCAACTGAGGCCTTCGACGTTGGAAAGTGGTAGTGGCTCTGGCAAGGCGCCCCACAAGAAGCGTAGGTCACCATATCCTTGTACCTGATATGGTACAAACACTGGACGCCGGAGAGACTATGATAATTATAATACAAGGCAGATTGGCCCTCTTTACGAACGAAGGGCTTCCCGGGAAGCAGAATGCCGAGGTCCCTATGGCGGTCCCTAGTTCTCCTCAAGCCTGCTGCTGATTCCTAACAGGGAGATGGTGGTCATGACAGTAGAATAGGGCGTATCGCTGGTTACCTGCATTTCATTAGCGTCAATGAAACCGTCCATACGCTTTGACGGTCTAATGTGCAGTCTTTCGCCTCCGGGAGGGAGGCTCAATCTTGCCAACTGTCCGCATGACGTTGCTAAGAGAAGCCACTACTAGGCCACAAACGGGCATGTTTCGTATCTTACACTTCAACCTAACAGGATCCCAGTCCATCGGCTCCAATACAGGCCGGCTCCTGTGCTTCCTCAATACACTCCCTTGCCTACTCAAGGGGTCGATCGAAGACGGCCGTGCCAACGAATGAAGGTAGTCTCCGCTCGGACACTCCGTCGCGTACCTAAGACTACCCTGGAAACACCTTTCCCCAAAATATATCTCACCTTTCACTGTGAGCACTGTCGAGCATTGTGCTGGCCATCGGATGGACCATGGACACGTTGGGGTCACCACTACTCAGTGCCAGCTGACTTGACCGTCGGAACTTGTTCTCCACGGCCGTATCATAGAGGCTCGACTTGGTAGGGTCCGACGACACATCGACGGACGCTACCATTGGTTCATCACTGATCTGGGGACGGACCATCAAAGGCGTAAAACTGCGACAGAGTATTTACTGAGAATGTGACAGATTTGGATCCACTTAGATGGATCTCAAGGTTCTTATCCACCCGGTTCAGCAGGTGGTCGCACTGGCGTTGTATTTTCTTCCATATATTGTCAGTCCAACTCTTCCACACAGTGTGCCGCCTACGGAGCCAATCCCGACTCAACCATCCAATGCGAAGCCTACTTCTCCTCCTCAATGTTAGAATGTGTTTGGAGGAGGTTCGTGACGTCGTCCTTGAGTTTACTGCGGGCATTTAAGGACTTCAACAAGCGCTGGAATCGTTCCTCGCGCCTTGCCTTGTACCTACACCCGCCCGATCCACTTCCCCATGATGTTCTTCCCGACCTACCGTTCAACCTTCTCTCTGATGTACTCAGCATCAGCCTCACGCTTCTCCACCGCCTCCTTGTATACCTCATACTTACGCCTACGACGAGCCTCTGCCGACCGCAAGAGAGATTGGATGAAGCCCTTTGACACTCCAGGGCCCCCACGGGCACTCTTGCCCCCTCTCCTTGGTGGGCTGATCTGTACGGGAATCCGCTCTTGAGACTAGGAATGCTGAGACCGAGCTTCACCTTGTCCGGAGGCGATGTGGGCTCATCCTCCTCCTCGTCTACATCCAATCGGATGAGGTCCTCTATGAGTGTTCTGCAAGAAGTCGTAACTTCACCATGCCGATTCTTGTGAGGCCCAGAGCTTGTATCGGTCGTATTGGAAGCCACGGAGCCCTAATACTGTCGTAGTCAAGGACAGACAGGCACTTTTTCAGAGGTTCAATCCATTTCATAGGACCTCCAACAGGAGAATTTGAGCCTACCTTTTTAGGCCGACGCCGCGAGGTTGTCGGAATCCACCTGGAATGCTCTTTCGTAGAGCCTCCACTGAATAGGGGCCCGACCATGGGAAACGCAAACAGCTTACAAGTTGGTATCGGCCACCGATCTTGCGCGCATTCTACATGCGGAAGGTCCCCGGATCGATTCCCGGCGACTTCACTGCGCATTTTCTTAGCGCGCGCCCAATCAAAAGTCAAACTCGACTTCGAAATGAATGGCCTTCGAGATGGCGACGCCAACGTGCTATTGCAGACCAACGCTGACGTGTAAGACAAAGCCTGATGAGCACATCTCATGAACAATCTCTCTTTGTTACCTCTAGGAACACTGTGCTCACCAGAAGGTGCCCATTCGAGGGCCTTCGGGACGTCCACGATCCCTCCATGGAAACTGTGAAGTTCGTTCGGCAAGCGGTACCTCATTCATCCTTACGACCCTCCCCCTCACTGTGAGAACATTTCAGAAAATTCTAGTCATCGGTGCGGGTGGCCTCGGGTGTGAGATCCTGAAGGACCTGGCGCTCAGCGGGTAAGGTCTCGCAGAGGTCATCAGCCTACTGTCTCTTGGTAGGTTCACGGACATACACGTCATCGACATGGACAATGTGGACGTCACCAACTTGAACCGCCAGTTCTTGTTCCGGGAGTCCGATATTGGCCTTAGTAAAGTAGGCGTGGGGAAACTACTAAGTGGCTGATCGGTCAATCATTGCTATCAGGCAAAGGTGGCCGCAGCCTTCATCAACGACCGTTGTGCTCATCTAGGAGTGCATGTTACGCCTTATCACGGCAAGATACAGGACTTTGGGCCGGACTTCTACGAGCAGTTCTTCCTCATAATAGCGGGTCTCGACAATATTCCAGCGAGGAGGTAATCCTCGCGCTTCATGGGGAGGTCTTGTATGGACTACCTCGCCTCGGCTGGTGTGATGCCTTTACTCGTAGTCGAAGTGGGAAGTCCATCCCGTTGTTGAGAGTTAATTAAAGCTCGTTGATTAGTCGCTGAGGAGATCAGTCCGTAGAAAAATTATATCTAAGGTTGCCGACAGGGCGTCTCGAAAGCAAGGTTGTGGCCTGTAAATGTGGTCGAACAATCGGTCCTGCGTGCGCCGTATATAGATGATGATGGTTTATTGTTATCTACCCAGAGGCTCTTTCATTATTCAGTCTTAGCATTGAAAGTAGCGGCTGAGAGAAGGCGGAGAAATGGATTTGGTTTTTAGATGGTTAAACTCCACCCTCCATAGCATGGTCCGGAGAGACGATGAGGGTAACATCGACCCTTCCTCATTGAAGCCTCTCTTAGATGGCGGCACTGAGGGGCTTAAGTAGGCTACTAATGATATGCTCCCCCTTGGCAACAGAGGTGGTCTTAGAGGCCAAGCTCGGGTCATAGTTCCCTATCATACTGCGTGCTTTGACTGTACGTTGGAGTCCTTTGGTCCGCCTGATACCGGCAACTACCCAATGTGCACCTTAGCCGAGACGCCGAGGTTGCCTGAGCATTGCATTGAGTAAGGATTCCATCACTGATGGTAGGCTACGTTGGGGGTCCACAGGTACGCCCTACTAGTATTGTGGGAGAAGGCCTTCCCAGGCGTTAAGGTTAATACAGATAACGCTAATGATATGAGATGGATCTACGAACAGGCTGTAATTGGGGATTAGAACTTGAGTTGGTTCGGCTCTAGTCGTCGCTTCGCTCGCTCTGAGCGAATCGCGAATGAGAAATTGGCAGTAGGTGAGATCTCTAAGGAGGTTGGGCCTGAGTTGTTCGAGAGTACCTCACTTGAGGCCTGCCGAGAATCCTTGGGTATCATCTCACTCCATCAGATGTTTTAACGTCGTTGGTGTGTTGAGAGCGTCTTCACCGTTTGCAGGTAGCACGAGCCGAGACCTTTGGTATCCACGGCGTTGACTATCGCCTCACATTGGGCGTTGTGAAACGCATCATACCGGCCGTTGCCTCCACCAATGCCCTCATATCCGGCATGTTGGTCGCAGAGGCTCTTAAGCTGGCAAGCTACTGCGATCCCAGTAGGCTATCCTCTCTTGTTGGCGCTATCATAATCATTTCTGTAGGCCTGGACAACTACTTCATGTACATGGGCCAAGCGGGCGTGAACACTCAGACGTTTGAGTGGGCCAGGAGCGACACTTGCCTGGTGAGCGTGCTACTACTACTACAGCCCGTTGAGGCTGTGACGGTAGGTATGTAGCGGCTCTGAGGCAGTAGTGGACACGCTTGATCCGGAAACCAAGACTCTGAAAGACTTACTAGAGGTAGTGGCTCGCCATCACCAGTGAAACCTCCGCCTTGTAGTTGCTCTGTGACCCATCGGGCAAGTTCCGACTGCAGCGGCCGAGCATATCTACAGCGATGGGAATCGTGTTCATACAGCGGGTAGTAGTGTTCGTGTATGGTAATGAGACTATGATGATGTCAGCCGCCCTCGTTGCGAGCTGAACATGAGTGGAAGCTGGACAAGTCTTTGAAGGAACTCAGCGATGCTGGAGTGTTAAGGGAAGGGGAGGAGGCCACCGTCACAGATCCCACGCTGCCTAGTAAGGATCTTTGATGAGACGATTGCCTATGCTTGTTCCTGGTTCAGCTAAGATGATCCTGCGAATGAAGTATTCGAGCATGTGAGGAGGGGGAGGAGCTGCGATGATAGTGTTGTGACTGGTGATTGTCTCTGAACGTTTTTCTCTGTGTAAAGAGAAGCTGTGTTTGGTTGAAGCGTCTCATGAGGGTGTGCCGAATCTTGAATACCTTGGCGATGGGAGGCACTCGTAATATCGAAATCATCCGAAAGGAATCGACGATTTTTCGAGATAGACCACTGAGGGAGAAGAATTGTTTGATACAGTTGTTGCTATAAAGATGAGGTTGCTCCCCTAGCATAGCGAAACTTGTTCATGGCCACGCACAGTACAGCTCTTCAAGAGCGGAGCGAAGCTGACTTACACAGGATAGAGACCTGTTGGATAGGTTAGTTCATCTGCTGGTTGGGCAACTAGGGTTGACCTAGTCTGGCTCGTGCTGTCGTGTTATTCACTCGGCGTTTCTGGCGAGGTCAGCTACTATTTATGTAAATACTTGTGTGGAACACCAGTGATCACTTCGGGAAATGGTTGCAGAAATATTAAATGAGGGTATACAGCATGCAACTTCGTAGAGTACGTTTTACACACTTCCGCTTCACGTTCCTCAAGCCCTTCAGCGGTCTTCCCTAGCAATGCCTGAAAGCCAAACCTCCAAGCTGGTTGGAGGAGCTCTACTTACCTCAGGGGGAATTTTCCCATAGACTCCACCGGAGCCGTTGCGGTACTTGCTCTAACCTCGAGTTTGATGCCATGGTTGGTGAATTCACCCACACTGAACTCAACAGTGTGGCTGAGTCGGGTGAACTCCTGAGGACGAAAGACCCTTACTTGCGACGGCTTCGGCTGGTTCAGCTAGGTGGTCGGACCAGCCGAAGCCATGGACCTCATCCTTCGGAAACTGAGCCGTCCATCGAGGAGTCGACATAGCCAGTCCATGGTTTCAGAAAAGAAAAAATAAACTGCTGCACAGCCACTACTCCGCCAGAAGAACAACAACAGTACCGTAATTTCGAGACA
Source organism: Perkinsus marinus ATCC 50983 (assembly GCF_000006405.1). Taxonomy (NCBI): domain Eukaryota; phylum Perkinsozoa; order Perkinsida; family Perkinsidae; genus Perkinsus; species Perkinsus marinus. Next base: position 755,419 of record NW_003215766.1, on the reverse strand, counting down.
TCATCATTACCATAGGGTAGCTAACTGTGGGTGGCCATGCGGTGTTCACCACCCTATTTTTCCATCATGCACTGGAACGTCGTCTGAAGACGTCTACGCATTCCTTCGCCTCCATCCGCTCTGCCAAGTCGGCGGGAGTCTCCCCCTCGTGATTTCGTGCTTCCACCTTGCAGCCACACTCAATCAATAACTCGCACAGCTCCGGAGCTTCGGCCTATGGTAACCTCATGATGGTCTTCCGGCCAAAAGCCTCCTACCCCGACGGCAAAGAACAGAGTTGTACAGCCGTCCTCGTCCTCCAACTCCCTTTTCGCGCCATGTTCCAACAGGAACCTGAGGCCACCTCCTCACGACCAACAGTCGCTGCTGTACTCACCTGCACACGTCAAGGTGGCCGTAGAGGCTAGCGAGCATCAATGCGGTCTTGCCCGTCCTGGTCTGCTGGTTCACCTTAGCGCCACGACCCACCAAGAACTACAAGACGAGTAGGACTAGGCACCTTCGATGGGCCGCCTCACCTCGACAACTGGCAAGTGACCACTGGCCGCCGCCCACATGAGAGCGTTCTGATAGTTGTAGTCGTGGTGGTTGATCTTCGCCCCTTTACCACAGAGATACTCACACACATCAACATGGCCGTTCACTGCCGCCTACGACGAGACAGCGTCGTAGAGTCTCCATCAGTGTGACACCTTCATAAGCGGAGACTCAGAGGTCTTCTCAGAGGCGTAGTTGACATCCTGTAACTGCTCATCAACCAGCCACCGCACCACTGGCAAGTGCCCATTGAAGCTGGCCCACATCAGAGCGTTCCACCTAACGCCATAGACTGTGCACACATCACGTGCTCCGTCCCACCCCTCGTCATCCGGAATATCGACAGAGGCTCTCATCTCCACCAGCGCTTCCATTGAGTCCAATCGACCAGCCTCCGCAGCTTTAATCATCGCTGTTTGCCCTGACATCACCACTAATGAAGTCAGTTCTCCCCGCAGCGTACCTTCCTCATCCTTGACATCGAGAACTCTGCGCTTCTCCGATAAGGTGAAGTTGTTGATATCCTTCAATTGCTCCTCAGTGAGACCGGTACTGGCAGCTCTCTGACGCCTCAATTGGCTGTCCAGGAGGAGTCTGACGGGCATCACGAAGAGCTCTACTGTTGTCAGCCTGCATCTTACCTTATGCATTCGACATGGCCTCCCTTGCTGGCCTTCATGATGGGAGTCTCCCCTCGCTGATCCTTGGCCGTGATCTTCGCGCCATGGCGAATGAGAACCTTCCCGACGATGCCTAACGGCTACTCAGTAGAGACGCGCCTACCTCAACAATCCCCCTCCTCCCACGAACAGCTGCATGCATGAGAGCTGTCCGACGGTCGAAGTCCTTTTCGTCCACCTGGTAGGGCTTTTCCAAAACTCTACCGATGCACCATACGGTCACCTTCGTGTTACTGTTGGTCAAAAGTCCTTCGACAGCATCCAACTTGCCCTCTACAGCCGCAGCAATAAGAGGTATGCGCATCTGAAGGCAGCCTCCTTAATGACGCTCATCTCGGGCTCGCCACCTGATGGCTGCCAATCACGGATGGAGGTGGTACGAACTCCTTGCAGTCGTCCTCAAATCCCCCTTGCTGGTCCTTCTCAACTCCTTCCTCAGCATCCTGTATGGTAGGTGGTGAAATCGGCTTAGTCATAGCGAGCAGGAGGACCCGTACTGCGTTCTCGGTGTCGGTCGTCTTCATTGACAACACAACGATCATCACGGTGCTTCTACTAACACCATTTATGAGTACAAGCATGAACTTCGAATATTTATGCACATTTTGATCTGATAAATTAGGGCTCCGGTGTGGGGCTTGGGTTCGATTTCGCCGCTTCACGGAAGACATATACCAACTTGCCGTTGAGGGTCCCCTCCGCGTGATCCAGTGCCGTCTGGCCGTTCTCATCGGCAGCGTACCTACAGTGATCAGTGGCAGGAAAGGTACACCCCAGCACCGCAGTGTTGCCTACAGGTTGGCCTTGGCACCCAATAAAAGTTTGGCGCACTGGATGGCGTGGTATCGAGCAGAGAGGATAAGAGGAGTTTCTCCACGAGTGGTATGGGCCTCGAGTGGACAACCATGCTCGATGAGCAGCGAACAGATGCGAACATCGTCATTCTGAGTCAAGCCTCACTTAAGCAAGTCGTAATAGGCCTTACCACAACAGCCGCCGATAGAGCGTTGAAGCCCTCAGTGTCCTGCTTATCAATGCATACCTTGCGCTCTTCAATGAGGTATCTAGCCATGGTGTTCGAATATAAGGGCAAAGGCCATTCTTACTTGCAGATGTCCACCCTCCCAAAGGTGGCAGCTAGTATGAGGGCGTTCTTGCCAGTACGACTCTGGATGTCGAGCTTCGCGTCAAACGATACGAGGCCCTGACAGGGACAGACTGTTTACCTGGCGATGATGGGGAGGGCGGGGTGACCTCGACAACAGGGAGGTGGCCAGCTGCAGCAGCCCACATGGCGGCTGTTTGGAACTCACGGTCGTGAGCGTTCACCTTGACACCGTTGTCGAGGAGGAACTTGCAGACGTCCCAGTGGCCGCTGGCAGCCGCCTTAAGATGGCATCACATGAACAATCATCCATAGCGACCACACACCTTCATTAGAGAGTTCTCTCCCTTTTCGGTCTGGTAGTCGGCCTCTTGAGCATGGTCTGTGACGAGCCACTCCACCACAGGCAGTTGCCCAGCCATGGACGCCCACATGATAGCCCTCCACCTGATGTGCGGCAAGACGGAGTAACAAGTTCGTTTTCTCCTCCTTCTCCTCGCTACCCCTCATCGTCCTTGGCCTCGACATTAGCATTCAGAGATATTAGTAGCTTGACCACCTCCGTCTGCCCAGCCTCTGCAGCCTTCATCAACGCAGTCACACCTGAGGGGGTATGGCCACTACAGAGTTCGGTCCAGCAGCCTACCTTCGTCGTCAGTAGCATCAACGACACGACGCTGTTCCGTCTTGGAAGGCCCGTCGTTGAGTCCAGTCAGACTGATGGCTTGGGTCTTCCGGCGTTGCTCTACTTGAGCGTCCACTAGGAATCTGCATACTAAATCTTGGCGAGGAAGTACATGGCCTTGCCAGGTCTCACCGTACGATCTCCACGTTGTCGTTCTTGGCAGCCTTCATGAGTGCCGTCTCCCCCACGTCGTCCTTCGCTGAAAAGCGAGCCCCGGCGTCAGCAAGTACCTGTTCACAGGCCCCACTCCAGTCTAGAGATGTGAGGCAAGACCACACCTTGCAAACGTCCAAGTGACCGTTCTTGGCAGCGTGCATGAGGGCTGTCACGCCGGCCGGATCCTTTTGATC
>NW_003215766.1:694816-751962 GCF_000006405.1 Perkinsus marinus ATCC 50983 | reverse complement strand
GCACAATTACCGATACTCTACAAGTGATACTCGATTCCGGAATTGCAACCCCACTAGTGTATATGATATAGTTGAGACACTGCTGAGGGTCTATGACTCGGCTCCAGATCACCAAGCACAATTACCGATACTCTACAAGTGATACTCGATTCCGGAATTGCAACCCGATTAGTGTTTATGATATAGTTGAGACACTGCTGAGGGTCTATGACTCGGCTCCAGGTCACCAAACACAATTACCGATACTCTAGCAGTGATGCTTGATTCCGGAATTGCAACCCCACTAGTGTATATGATATAGTTGAGACACTGCTGAGGGTCTATGACTCGGCTCCAGATCACCAAACACAATTACCGATACTCTAGCAGTGATGCTTGATTCCGGAATTGCAACCCGATTAGTGTATATGATATAGTTGAGACACTGCTGAGGGTCTATGACTCGGCTCCAGCTCACCAAACACAATTACCGATACTCTAGCAGTGATGCTTGATTCCGGAATTGCAACCCCACTAGTGTATATGATATAGTTGAGACACTGCTGAGGGTCTATGACTCGGCTCCAGATCACCAAACACAATTACCGATACTCTACAAGTGATACTTGATTCCGGAATTGCAACCCGATTAGTGTATATGATATAGTTGAGACACTGCTGAGGGTCTATGACTCGGCTCCAGATCACCAAACACAATTACCGATACTCTAGCAGTGATGCTTGATTCCGGAATTGCAACCCCACTAGTGTATATGATATAGTTGAGACACTGCTGAGGGTCTATGACTCGGCTCCAGATCACCAAACACAATTACCGATACTCTACAAGTGATACTTGATTCCGGAATTGCAACCCGATTAGTGTATATGATATAGTTGAGACACTGCTGAGGGTCTATGACTCGGCTCCAGATCACCAAACACAATTACCGATACTCTACAAGTGATACTCGATTCCGGAATTGCAACCCGATTAGTGTATATGATATAGTTGAGACACTGCTGAGGGTCTATGACTCGGCTCCAGGTCACCAAACACAATTACCGATACTCTAGCAGTGATGCTTGATTCCGGAATTGCAACCCCACTAGTGTATATGATATAGTTGAGACACTGCTGAGGGTCTATGACTCGGCTCCAGATCACCAAACACAATTACCGATACTCTACAAGTGATACTTGATTCCGGAATTGCAACCCGATTAGTGTATATGATATAGTTGAGACACTGCTGAGGGTCTATGACTCGGCTCCAGATCACCAAACACAATTACCGATACTCTAGCAGTGATGCTTGATTCCGGAATTGCAACCCCCCTAGCGTATATGATATAGTTGAGACACTGCTGAGGGTCTATGACTCGGCTCCAGATCACCAAACACAATTACCGATACTCTAGCAGTGATGCTTGATTCCGGAATTGCAACCCGATCAGTGTATATGATATAGTTGAGACACTGCTGAGGGTCTATGACTCGGCTCCAGATCACCAAACACAATTACCGATACTCTACAAGTGATGCTTGATTCCGGAATTGCAACCCGATTAGTGTATATGATATAGTTGAGACACTGCTGAGGGTCTATGACTCGGCTCCAGATCACCAAACACAATTACCGATACTCTAGCAGTGATGCTTGATTCCGGAATTGCAACCCGATTAGTGTATATGATATAGTTGAGACACTCCTGAGGGTCTATGACTCGGCTCCAGGTCACCAAACACAATTACCGATACTCTAGCAGTGATGCTTGATTCCGGAATTGCAACCCCACTAGTGTATATGATATAGTTGAGACACTGCTGAAGGTCTATGACTCGGCTCCAGATCACCAAACACAATTACCGATACTCTACGAGTGATACTTGATTCCGGAATTGCAACCCGATTACTAATCGGCGATTAGTGTATATGATATAGTTGAGACACTGCTGAGGGTCTATGACTCGGATCCAGATCACCAAACACAATTACCGATACTCTACAGTGATGCTTGATTCCGGAATTGCAACCCCACTAGTGTATATGATATAGTTGAGACACTGCTGAGGGTCTATGACTCGGCTCCAGATCACCAAACACAATTACCGATACTCTAGCAGTGATGCTTGATTCCGGAATTGCAACCCCACTAGTGTATATGATATAGTTGAGACACTGCTGAGGGTCTATGACTCGGCTCCAGATCACCAAACACAATTTCCGATACTCTACAAGTGATACTTGATTCCGGAATTGCAACCCGATTACTAATCGGCGAATAGTGTATATGATATAGTTGAGACACTGCTGAGGGTCTATGACTCGGCTCCAGATCACCAAACACAATTACCGATACTCTAGCAGTGATGCTTGATTCCGGAATTGCAACCCCACTAGTGTATATGATATAGTTGAGACACTGCTGAGGGTCTATGACTCGGCTCCAGATCACCAAACACAATTACCGATACTCTAGCAGTGATGCTTGATTCCGGAATTGCAACCCGATTAGTGTATATGATATAGTTGAGACACTGCTGAGGGTCTATGACTCGGCTCCAGATCACCAAACACAATTACCGATACTCTACAAGTGATACTCGATTCCGGAATTGCAACCCCACTAGTGTATATGATATAGTTGAGACACTGCTGAGGGTCTATGACTCGGCTCCAGATCACCAAACACAATTACCGATACTCTAGCAGTGATACTTGATTCCGGAATTGCAACCCCACTAGTGTATATGATATAGTTGAGACACTGCTGAGGGTCTATGACTCGGCTCCAAGTCACCAAACACAATTACCGATACTCTAGCAGTGATGCTTGATTCCGGAATTGCAACCCGATTAGTGTATATGATATAGTTGAGACACTGCTGAGGGTCTATGACTCGGCTCCAGATCACCAAACACAATTACCGATACTCTAGCAGTGATGCTTGATTCCGGAATTGCAACCCGATTAGTGTATATGATATAGTTGAGACACTGCTGAGGGTCTATGACTCGGCTCCAGGTCACCAAACACAATTACCGATACTCTACAAGTGATACTCGATTCCAGACTTGCAACCCGATTAGTGTATATGATATAGTTGAGACACTGCTGAGGGTCTATGACTCGGCTCCAGCTCACCAAACACAATTACCGATACTCTAGCAGTGATGCTTGATTCCGGAACTGCAACCCCACTAGTGTGTATGATATAGTTGAGACACTGCTGAGGGTCTATGACTCGGCTCCAGATCACCAAACACAATTACCGATACTCTACAAGTGATACTCGATTCCGGAAGTGCAACCCGATGAGTGTATATGACATAGTTGAGACACTGCTGAGGGATCCCCTCTGGCAACACAAGTTTAGAGTTGGTCACAGTAAGTGGTAAGTACGGTGAGTCTACTGAGTACGAGTCTCGACTTAAGAAGTGCATGACACTTAAATGAAGTGACTTCACCCCAAGAAATCTGTAATGGAGCTCAATAAGTTGTGCGAGAAACGGTTTTTGAATCTTGCGTTCTTGCTTTTTCTCAATAGTATGTTGTGCACTTTGCAAGAGCCGCTTCCTACGGCCATGGTCGAGGTCTGTGCAGCACGAGAGACAGCGCGACCTATTCCAGGCAGGGCCAGCTAGGGCCGGGTCTCGGAGGAATAGTCGCACAGTCTGTAGAAAAAAGCGGGCCGAAGGCCCGCGTAGAACCCTCCTAACTAACCTCCTAGGGGTTTGCCCACGTTCAGCCCGGAAAGTGCCCACGTTCAGGCCGCCCAGCCTGGCGCGCGCTGTTCCAAATGCGCGCGTTGTTGGTCCCTTGCTTCACAAGGGACTCCTGAAGCGTCTCAAGGTGGACCTTATGAGGCACCTTGCATACTACATTAAGTGATTTTACAACAAGTGCACCTGAGCGTACACCTTGTAGGCCATCGTCTAGGTTAGATCGTGCTTCGTTGCTCAACAGTGGTGGGGGTTGGGACGCGAGTTGGACGAGGAGCTCACCGTGGGCCATCACAACAATATGGAGTGAATGGTGAGTGATTACTCTCTTTGGTTCCCGCCAATGGAGACAAGCAATACACTGCCTGGCTCCTCCGGTCTGACGGCAGGTAGGAACGTATCTCAGGTTAATGCAGGTACGTAGTGGGATGGGCTTAGCTGGAGTGGACACTCTCGTGCGAGTCTATCTCCCCCATAGCGGTGACAGCCTTTACCCTAGGGTGCTGTACAACAATCCCGTTGAGCCACCACAGTTGACACTTGACCGCACCACTGAGGTGAGCCCTCTCATGCGGTTGCTGACTATGGGAATTCGGTGCTAATGCTCACGCACCATAGTCTATGAGGAGCGACTCTGGGTGGGAGGCACAGCCCAGGCCGAGATGGAGCTGATAGAAGCCGCTCTCGCCTTCGTGTACGGAGCTGACATTACTCGGTGTGTGTGATCACGAGAATTCCCATGGAGGACCAGTTTCTCGCCATGCATGGCATAACGCTGAAGGTGAATTCAGTTGTGATCAATTACTACTATGCTACTCACGGCAGCACCGTCATGTTATTGTAGTAAAGGTGTTGATGGTACACTACTGGTCCGCAGTGCTACTGTGTCACAGCGAGCGAAAGACAGTTGAGGAGAAGGCTGTAGCAGAATTCATATTGGCGATCGCTCTGGCGGAGCGCGTGAATGTTTGTATTGGGAATGCTGTTACTGAAGGTGGGCAGGGTGGATGTGGGGACGTGTGGTAAAGGCATATAATAGAGTTTGCTCAAGATGCTCGTTGCCATTATTACTATTTATCAGCAACAAGGAGAAAGTCACATCATCTAGTGGATGATGCAACCCAACGCAAACGCGAACCGTATTATCCGGCTGTACGGGCGGTAGCCCATCGCCGACAGTGCGCCTCCGCGTAAGCTGACAATAACGGGAGGTGACTAGACTCACCACGTAAATCCCGAATCAGATTCAACGATGAGTGGAACAAATAGACTTAGTCGTACGACGCATACGGTTCGTACAGACTAACAGACTCTAAGTATCAACCCCAGAATGAAAAAATGGGAGAATGACAGGAGCAAGAAGTACAAATTAATGAGCAAAAGAATGATAAAAGTTGCGCAGATCTAGAGCAAAAGTCACACTAGCTAGTATGACGAGCGAACAAAGAGCTTCTCGGAAGACTGTCACTGTGTTCAGAGCCTGAACTTCAGACTTGCTGCCTACCGAACAGCGAACGTCGTAGGGCGCCATCTTGCATGTCAGAGGTTCCTGACATGTGTGGAGCATCTCTCCAGAAGCAATGAAGGGAGTACAAGAAAAGTGAAGAATGTTACATATGGACGTATCACCAGTGGTAATTTATCACACGAGCTACCAAGGTAGGGGCGATTAGTAGTTAATCTAGCCACTTCTCAGTCACCAATTAGGGGGACGTGTTAGAGCGGTAAGTTCGAGCTCTACTTAGCACCGGAAGAACCCCGGCCCACCTTCCCGAATATAAGAGGGCTTTCGGTCAACTAGATGAAACCAAGATCTTACATTAACCCAACAAGGACAACCAAAATGGTTTCTTGTGGAAGCTTACTTATAAATAACCACTGCTACAGATGAAGTTGAAGCTAGGCTAAAACACGCTAAGGATATCAAGTTGATATTATCAACATACAGCACAACTGATAGACATGGTCCGCGCCATGATTGACATCATAGAGTCATCAATTCTATAACACCCTCACGCGAAGATGACGCGTGGAGGCCGATGGGGGGGATGGATGATGATTCACATGTTCGTGTTGTATTTACATGGGGGAATCATGCGCTAAGGCATAGCCTTTTTAGCGCAAGCCCTGCTGATCGATTTGTCTCTGGCAATGATTCTGTGATGGCGATTTTTGGTGCATTATCATTCTGCCAGTTTTCCTGGTCCGCTGGGTTGGCTTGTTCGCCATTGAGGATCACCAGTATGACCGTTCCTTCAGCTACTTCCGCCGGTGCCTCCTCGACTGCGACGTGTTTCTCTTGCTTCCCAGCATTGGTTCGTCGAGGTAACGGTGGTACCCACAGTAGCATGATGAAGGGTCGCTACCTCTCTGGTGATGGTCCCCGAGAGCAGTCTTCGAGGGAGTTCGATTGGAATCCCGAGCCTGGTCCCAGCCCCACGATGCTACGGGCCATTGCTCAAGCACAGGCTTGCCCGTCGCCAGGTATTTGTGATGGCAGCTGCTGTTGCATTAGAGATGATGTATCACTGGGTGTAGCCTCTACAGCGGCATCCAGCCCAGTGGTCGGGTATCATCAACCCGGACAGTGTGCCTGACGATCACCTGATGGACTACCCTTATGTGAATAGGAGTCGCTGATCAATCGACGGTGATGTAGTTATGTATCATTATCTTGGCTGCCGCATGGAATTTGTCTTCCAACCTCCAAGGCGATGGAGTCGGCACCACTGGCACTAGCTTGGACTAGGCTAGTGAGTGTGATCATAAGGCGAATAAGGCTGCTGGCGAGGTTGGATGCATTCACCACTACGTGGCTCGTAAGTTTTCCAATATCCTTGTTGGGTTCTTCCCTCGACGGAGTTTGTGGTAAACAAGGGAGATTGACCGTCACAGAGTACCACTGAACGGTGGTTAACAGTGGTTCTGTCAAGTTTCTCCGACTAATGCCACCCGCCTGCCGTCAGCGGGCATCTGCAGAAGCGTCAACGGTTTCAGTACTCCCCCACTTCACTGCCGTTGCTGTTTCGATAGTCCTTGCAACAGTAGTAGATGTTGTTGCCCTGATTGCCGTTATCTGGATTGAGAGCGATGCTCATTGTTCTCGACCGTATCGGGGATGGCTATTGTCAGCTATCATGTTAGGATGGCCAAGTAGTAGTCCTTTGGGCAAGGCCGCTCGCAGTGTCGCTGCTTGAATGTGTTGGTCTCAGCTACTGGATTGGTCTCCGCGTGGAGTAGGCGGATGACTTTCCGAGGAGCCTTCATCGTAGAGATCGTCGCCATACTGTAGTACTGGTTTCAGAGTGGTCACGGCAATGGAGTGGGGTTCTTGACACCGGCATGTTCGTAGGTGTTCGTACGTGCTTCTAGCGATAGGAACGTATTGGATGGCGAGGTAGTATGCAGAGTCGGTACTTAGCACCCTGGTTGGTTGCTAGGCCGGTGCCTCCGACGTCTCTGGATCGCATTAGTCCAGTGGAGGCCCTTCGAGCTTGGGATTGGCCTAAGAGCATGAAGGAGGCTATACAGTCGTTCGAGTTCGTCAAGAGGTTGCCGGAAGGGGTTAGTCATTGTGACGTACTGAGTGCATTGGTCAACGGCATCACAGCTGCCACATGGGGGCTTATGGGTACTGAGATGGTTCTCTGGTATGACAATATTCTCCGCAATAGCTGTCCCTACGTTCTGCGCGGTGCTGGGGTCGTGCCTGGCGATTATAATGCCATTGAAGGATAAAAAGCAAACTCAAGAGACAGGTTCGGTAGTCCTCTATGGTGAGCCCAGCTGGGTGTACTTGGACACTGTGCTGGGGTTTCTGGCAGGCTCTACTGATACGGCGGTGGAGAATGAAAAAATAACAGAGGAGAAACCTGGAGGGCGTGAGAGTCATCCAGAGTAGGAAATGGGAGGTGTTGTTGCTGTTGAGCAAGTGTATGTTACTGCATCACTAACAGTGGTGTTGCTGCTGTTTGTTTCGATGAAGTTACTGAGCATGCTGTAATGGTTGTGAACAGCCATCACGTTCAGCTGTATACACACGATTGTTTGTGTTGTTAATTTGAGACGAGATCAGGGAGTTGGTGGCATGCCTCGATCCTTGTTCGAGTCTCGGTTTCTCAGCCAGGTCTTCATGATGACCTCTTTTTGCTGAGGACTGGAATATCTGGTGGTAAGATGCTTGCTCAACAGCTCACTGCTGGCTACGATCTGTAGAGCGTGGTAACTGTTGCAGCGTAGTAGGTATTGAAATTATGTGACATAAACGCAAACATAAAACCGGGAATCGTGCCAGCATGCCAACCCATGAGACTGGCCAAAGCGCTGCTGACTGAAGGGACGGTTTAGCGTAAATGATCGCCAGAATTGCCAGATAGCCCAGGGAAACCAAACCAAAAGCATTGATAAACCTATGAAGGAAAAAATTCAAGAATTTTGATTTCCCGAAAAACACTCGTGAAAAATAAATTACTTTAGAAAAAATACCCCTCAGATATACCAGAATGATTTCCGAGCCAGTTTCCTAGAGGATCAGTCTTTCCTCCTTAAAGAAGAATGGAGTTTCACCGTTGATATGAAAAACACTAGTGAAAGGCATATTTCACATTTCACTTCGTGGAATACAATTGTGTTATCGATCGCGGGAACATATAAATTACATTAAGTGTTACGCCACTTCACATAAATTTTATGTGAAGTGGCGTAATTTTATCTGTAATTTTGTAATTTTTTTTCGTAATTTTATGTCCACACGTTTTATGTCATAAAACGGATGAAACTACAACATACTAAAATTTGTTCCATAGAATTATCACACAACCTACAATTATCAAAATTAGCTAGTGCATCGGAATACAATATCAAAACAAGACCCGAAACTCCGAAGATACATCCAGCAGTTTTTCAGATACCTCATTTCTCTACCATAACAACTGCAAATTTCCCATGAGCATTTCAAAATTTGGATAAGTAAATATATGTTCCGTTTCGCGAACTGTTCGCGAAACAATAGTAAGAAAATCGGCCACGCTCCGCGCGGCCTAGCATCCGATGGTTGGTGACCATCTGTCTGGGTCGATTGGATCGACTCGATCCTGCGACCTCGCGCACTATAGAAACTCAGCTTGACCATTACGCCTAAACTTCATATGAAGTTTTGTAACTCATTTTCTGAGATAACTGATCGGGTACTCACGCAGACTCTGTAGTATCTTCTTCGTTTGATCATGTCTAAACCTGTGGGAATGGTTGATCCGGTATAGTATACCGAATATTATCCTAGTTTCCGTTCACCTCCCAATTCAGTAGACAGTGTGACTTATAAGTAGTTGTGTATCAGGTTCATGCTTCGAGTTGCAGCAACTCGAATTACCAGCAGGTGGTAATTCGGTATTAGTGGGTTCGGTAATTCGCGTTTTGGGGAGGCCGTCGATCCGTGAAGAATCTACCCCTCGACAGGGGAGACACTGCTCGCTTTCGTGAACTCTGCCTTCTCGGTATGCTGAGGTGTCGAGAGTGTCCAGCCGGGCTGGACCAGCCCTCCGGCAGTCCGCCGTCGACATCCACCTCGGAACCGAGAATAGTGCGTGGTCGAATGTCTCGATGCGCGCGAGAGCAAAGTCGATCAATTCCGGTGCAGAGTTAGTCCAAAGATAGGCTGCGTGCCATCAAGTGGCTCCGTTTGCCGCCCCGCTCTGCGCTTTTCACGCCCTGTAATACAGGGCCTGTACGGCTATATGTGCGCACCTCACCAAAAGGTACAGGCGGATTAAGGCGAGTCGGCATGCCGTTCGATGGCTAGTCCTACGCAGGACCGTCAAGGTGGGTTAAGATCCTGTTTGGTGGAGCGACTCCGTCGGATTACGGACATACACCCTGAGACGAAGCGGGTCGCAATGGATGCGGCAGTCCGGGGTGAATAACTTCGAGATTACCCCCCTACTTCTTCCACGGTGTGGCCAAGGTGTGCTAACATCCTACGCCCGTGCGATGGCAGCGGGTTGCTACGATCGCCTGTCAGATGTGTCGAGTGCATGACGACCATATCGTACGAGCTATATGTTTTCCAGTGGTGCTCATATCGCGTTTGTGTGGGACGGGGTGGTTTGGGGAGCAAGCATTGGTTGGACGACCGTGCACAGCGTCGCATCGCCGGCACGCACAGCCGCCGTAGCGCAACCCGCGCGGCGTCAGCAGGGGCGCTCGTCGGACTGACTCGATGCTTCGAGGCTGAAAGCCGCGGACACCTTCTGTCTTCCAGCCTACCAGACCCACGTGCTCAGGAGTGGGATACTTAACGTGCTAGTAGCGTGACGCTACTAGCGTCGTTCCAAAGAAAATGTCACGCGCCACGAAACTCCTTTCAAACATAAGACTCTCATGATGACAGTTGAAAATTTTGAGCACGTCTCAATTTCATTTCGTTTTGCTCAGCTTTAAATCGAGCTGAATATTTTTCCTCAGCCGCGGCAGATTAACTAGGGCTTAGTCCGTTGAATGTTAAGCTTTGATTGTAGTTACATTCACTTATCAATAATGCAAAGTGCGGGTAGGAGGTTCTTATATGGTGATGCCGCGATGGGTAAGTTATGGTAACGTTTTCTCAGTGTTTATGTATACCGTAGTTGGACTACGGCAGTTGTATAGTTGTGAGAGTCCTCATGAAGTCATAATGATAATAATCACGTGATAGACCCTGTTTGTCAAACCTGGTACATTTTGCTATCAGCCCGATGATGACATGCTCGAAAACGGGAAACTTCCACAAATTCGGAATCTGTGAATCACAGACTCTGATAATGTATCTCATAATCATTATTAACAATTATGTGATTAGTCATTTCACACTGTCCGAAGAATGGACTCATATTGTGATATGATGATATTGACTGCATTCATATTTTCCTTATATACTTACTAACATTCATATAATCAGTAAGTTGACACTAGCCGAAGAGTGCATTCATATGACTGTATGTGTATTTTACTTATATACTTGGTAAATAACAAACTGTATATACTTTTATAACTATATTATTAATTATTTCACAGTGTGAAATTCACACTACCCGATGAATACACTCATATTTTGATATGAAAATTTTGACTGCGTATTTTCGGTAAAAATTATTAACAATTATATAGTAAGTCATTTTACACCAGCCGAAGAGTGCTCTCATATTGTGATATATACACACTTATATTTTCTTTATATATTTAATAACAGTTACGTAATCATTTTACACTGGCGGATGAGTACACTATATTTGATATGATTTTACCAGTGACCTGTGTATACTCATGTAAATATATGATTAATTATTTCACACTACCCGAAGAGTGCACTCTTAATTTGATAGGAATATTATTGCTTCTTTATCTCCTTAGCGAAGATTCCATCATCTCGTCTCGAAATACGTAGAGTGCCTTGTCTGAAAGACAACTACGGATGGATATTGCGATGTCCGAAGGTAATAATTTCGTGGCGCGCGGTAAAAATGTAACAGTGATGATTCCTCTTCTCAGACTGGAACAATCGGACTGGTTGACACCCCCGAGGCTGGTCCACTTCTGAGTGAATTGAGGAAGAATTTCAACGGACGGTAATATGCAAATGTGAAAATTTTTTCATCTCATAAATCGTTGTTGCAATTGATAATCAATCTCAATGTTAATTTATAGAATATTTCAATTATTGATTTCAGAATAACTATTATGTTTGCTTTCCCCAGCTAGGAATTTATACACGAATTCGGATGGAACTGTTCAAAATTTTCCTCAAAATTTTCATATAGTCACCTACACATGTAGTCGACCATGTGCATATTTTCCCTCACTGATTGATTTATTCTCGTTGTGAATTTATTACTTTCCTTCATGTCTAGTCTCTTGTCTCTGTATTACAGAGTCTGTGAGAATCGAGCAGGTCTTAAGCGTTAGCTATTTACTGTCATGACGTGATTTTGGTATTCGGACTGATTTTAAGAGTTTACGTAATTGTCTCTGCTTTCAGTGCCGATTATATTCTCAACACTCATCATCATTGGGATCATACCGGAGGCAACAATGAGATTAAAGCGGCGACTCATTGTAAAGTGATTGGTCCCGGTCATGATAGTCAAATAGATGGTAAGTCTGCCTCTCCATCTTCCGATCCCGGTTCGATTCAGCCCTCGAGCATCTTTTCGAGTGTATAAATTCTATCATAAGACACTAGGCATTCTTTTTTCCTTTCGAGTTTTGATATCATGTTCATTATCGCAGCGAAATTCTTTGAGGATGACCGCTAATCTTTTTCGCGGAGATGTAGTTGGGATGTGATTGCTCTTTAGGTTTGGACAAGGCCGTCGGGGGAGGAGATGAGTTCAAATTCGGCGATCTCACAGTTAGAGTGTTCGACTTGCCTGGTCACACTCACGGGCATGTTGGTGATGAGACTCGGTTTGGACCTATTCTGTATCTTACTAGAGTCAACCTCAGGATACCATTTCCCCGAAGCTAACGCCTTCTTTTGTGGAGATACTTTGTTCGTATTGGGCTGTGGTCGAATGTTTGAAGGTGACCATCACCATCAGTGGTTTTTACGGTGCGCTACAAAATTATTTGCAGGTACCAAGAATCAGTTCTGGTCAACTTTACAGAGGATACGCGGTCTGCCGAAAGATACGGTTATGTTCTGCGCACATGAATATTCGCAGTCAAATGCGTAAGTTTGAAGTGCAATATGGAAAATGCATATTTGATGAGATCGATTTTTTCAGTAAATTCGCCCGATACATTGATTCCAGTAATGAGTATTTAAAGCAAGCGAGCGATGTTATTACGAACATGCGGAGTCGAGGAGAAGCCACGGTAAGCCCCAGGACTTAATTTGCGTTCAGTTGAGCCCGAGTACACATGATGAGTTATGTCGCAGTGGGATCGTCTCTATTATATGTTTTGTTTCCTCAACTGAACTCACTACATTATGGAATTCCACACACGATCTTGTAAAACTTTACAGAAACCAACGATAATTTCTCATAATTTCCTCAGGATTTTCCTAGTCTCATCAACACATGTAGTTGACCATATATTCTCCACACTGGTCTCTATTACGGCAGAATAGCGCAATGGTCCACCCATGTTTAGTTTGTGATTGGTTCTCATTGGTAGTTCCTCGTGAATTTTTCCCTGAGAACTCTATCGGTTTTAGTTTCCGTCCCTATCAGGTCCCGTCCATGTTGGCAGATGAGCTACTGTGCAACCCTTTCCTAAGAGTCGATCAGGAGGCCATTCAAAAGCGTGCTTTAGAGCTGACCGGGTCCGAACCGACGCATGACTTAGCTGAGGTCTTTGCGCGAGTTCGGTCACTGAAAGACAATTTCTGAGCGACGATCTTCTGACGTGCTCAGTTGGTTCAGTTTCTCTCACAGTGATGGAGGGTCTCGTTGAGTTCGTTACAGAAGCACATGGTCAACTACATGTGTTGGTAGAAGTATGGAAATTCTGAAGAAATTTTGGAAAATTTCGTTGGTCTCTGAACATTTCTACCCAAAGTCGTGTGTGGATCTCTGTAGTGTAGTGAGGAAACTTACGAGTTCAGCTGAGGAAATAATACATGCATTCCCGCACTGTGTAGAAGCATGCTGTTTGCTCAGCGGAAACTTGTCCAACATTTGTTGAAAATGTAAGTACTTCAGCAGTATGACGATGAATCATGAAGTCTTGCGGGCAAGAAGTACTCCTCATGGAAACCTAAGCGAGTTATTTGTTTAGAAGCGGTTAATTCCTGACTTGGGTAAGTTACCAACACATCTGTTGGTGATGGGGGCGAGGCGCTGGAGTATTGAGAGGGGGAGTGATTTGACATAAAAAGTAGAAATTATACTTTTGTACCACAGTGGAAAGTGAGTGTCGCGGATATCTGCCATCTAATCGTGAATTTTTGGCACAGCACACATCGACGCATTTTCACTGTGGTAAAGATCCCCATGAAAACCGAACTTGGTAGTGAGAAAAAAAGCGTATGACATAGAGTTATCATATGGTGGAAGATTAGTGAGTGTATAGTAGGCATTATGGGTGTAAAGCTGCTCAGGTAGAGAAGAGGTTCCGTTTCTACTGTGAATAGTTTCCCGTAACGTTTTAACACAGTGTACATCGTCGCATGCCTATGAGGGTCTATATTTCCAAAACGACTACAGTAAGTGATGCGGAGAAAGTAGTTCTTGGTAGAGTGGAAGAGTGCCAAGTGTGTGGCGAAATGATATATGTAGGGGTGTTGACGTTGATGCACAATGTCAAAAGAAGTGAAATCAGGGACGGGAACGATTGTGAAAGAATAACCCGAATCAAATTTTCGTGACGGTTTTACGCATCTAAACCGGCCTAAGCGATCGAGCTATGAGAGGGGTATTGTAGTTCGTAGGGAGTGTCATCGCACGACAAACGTAGTATTGGGTAGTCTCCATGGTATGCGAGGTACTCAGAAGCAATCAGAAGGGGAGCTGACGAATCAAGAATGGAGTCGACCTTTTCACGCACGATTGCATTGCTCCATTATAAGTAGTACTGCTACTTATAATCTCTTCTCTACTACAGAAGAGATTGTACGATGCAATGCAACGGTCGCATATAAAGTTATGAGTTGTGCGGGCGTGAATGATCTATTCACCATAACGTTCTCCTCATTGTCGTGTGGTACATACCATGTACGCCAGTAAACTTCTGCTTCTTGGCTCAGCCGTGCTGTTGTTGTGTTAACTTAGTCTAGCAGCCATCTGCAACAGTGAGTCTCGTGAAGATTCACGCGGGCTTGTGAAGTACTACTACCCTACTTCAGAAGTGGGGTGAGGAGGAGCTCGTACGCACACGCGCACACTCGAAAAAACGAACAACAATTTGTCTCCCTTCTCCCTTTGATTCGTTATGACCATATTTTACTTCATCCCGTTCGGCCTCGTCTACGTCATAGCTGCAGTGGTCGGCTCTGACCATTTCCGTGGACTTGACCCCCTGAACGGCAGTCCGAACGATGAATACTATCCCCAGCAGAAGGCTTACCTGGAGGCCATATCTGTACCAAAGGCTTGGGACATCCTGGACTCTACTTCCAAGAGGACACCTGTAACCATCGCCGTTATCGACGATGGTGTCCAAGCCGATCATCCCGACTTGCAAGGGACTGTCATAAAGGGCTATAACGTTATTGATAAGAATACTGATACCCATCCTCGAGGACCGCATGGAACTATGATGGCTGGGATTGCTGGTGCTATTAGGAACAACAAGATTGGTATCGCGGGTATCGCTGACCATCTCCGCATCCTACCTATCTATATAGGCGTTAAGCCGGCTCTCGATCCTGGTGTGGCTGCGTTTGAATATCTTATCGCGAAGAGGTCGGATGTGCGAGTGATTCTGTTCTCGCTGGGATTCAAAATCAACTATCCCCCCCTATTGCATAAGATTCTGGAAGCCGTGTCCGCTGGCATGCTAGTTGTTGTACCTGCAGGAAATGCTCACCTAGATTTGGACACGGCAGAATACTATCCTTGTTCGCTCAACGAACCCTATATGGACGGCGTTATCTGTGCGGCTGCGACAAATGGTACAAAAATGCAGCTGGACGACGAAAGCAATTTTGGTTCACCTGTTGACATCGCCGCACCTGGTTACCGATTACTAACAACTGCTCCCAATGGGGAGTATGTTAAGATTACAGGTACCTCAGGAGCTGCGGCCATCATAGCAGGTGTAGCTGGAATGCTCTATAGTCTTGAAGCTTCTCAGCATACTAAACTGACCCCAGGTTATATACGTAGTATCATCAAGAAAACGGCCACGGCAGGCGTGATGGATAACAAAAGGAAGAAGTTTCTTACTTTCGGCCGCGTGAATGCTGAGGCGGCTGTGCGGGAAATACTTAAAAAGTAGATGATTGCTCCCATCAAGGTCCTGTCCCAGTGATGACCGAATCATCTCCAGATATGTCAAATCATTTCAGATAGTTATGGGCTTTTTTCATACTAGTATTTATTTTTGATTCGCATATGGATTATTATAGAGTATGTAATTTGATATCACAAGTGGCGGTGAAGTCGGATCAGCTTAGCTGACGACTCACTTCCAATTCCGTTCTCGATCTATCAACTCACCTTCGCCCCCTACTTTTCGCGAGAACCCACATTCGAGAGCTCGATGGGTTGCGTTTTCGCATACGAGGTGTTCTCGAACATGGCAGAATAGATCTTGCGAGCATTAAGTTCAGTTGAGTGTTAAACTGTGAATTGTCGAATTTGTATCTTTGTATCAGGCTTGCTGCTGCTGGAAGTGACAAATGCGCATTCAGCCATCACCTTGAGCACACGAATATAACGAGTAGCCCGGCAAAGCTAAGAAGGCGGAAATTGCCTCTATTACTCTCGCCATTCTCCCTATTGATTGTCTGATATGACTCCGTGTCTGATACGGATCAAAACGTACAGTACGTTGTGTACTGAATAGGCATAACGCAAGAGTCCAATTACTTGTAACTTACTAGCAGTGGATGCTAGCTGACAGACGACAACAGCAATGAAAACTTGAACTTATTAATAGTGGATTAATAATGCTGATTCGATGGCGAATCAGTCCGGACGAGCCGTTTTCCGTGAGCTTGTTGAGTATTTTCCCACGGTGTAACCTATGTGACTGTCATCGTAGATTGTCTATTTGCCCGTGAAGGTGTACCACTCTATGTGGTGGACTACCAGTGGTGGTGCGCTCAGGAAACAAGCCTGTCAACTCTTCCCCACAAAATGTGACTAGCATCCGGTTCCGGTGTAGATTGCATCTCGAAGACTTCATGGAAATTTTCTGGAGATGGGAGCTCCGATGGCCGCTAAGAGATGACGGCTAGCATGGAAATCCAACCGCTACCTTCATGGTGCTGTCTTGGGAATCCCAAGTTTGGTTGTGTTTGATAATGACCTATACGAGGTTGTATAGTGTCGCTGTGCCGCTGGTGAGAAAGGGCGAAATAAAAGTGGTCTAATGGTCGGGGAAAGCGTACTCAATAGGGTCATCGTTTTAACACAAGAGGCTCTAAAAAACCGTTAACGGTGACACAACTTCCGGTCCGGAAGTTCCGGAATTCGCAGGCAATCGCTGCTAATATGTAGGTGGGACTTCACGAATCTCGAGATCGAAGAATAAGCTCTCTAGGAGATCAGAACCGAATGGCTGTGACAATATTATGACTTGCAATTCTAAATTCTACTGAAATACTGCTCTTAATCTTTTTCCAACCGAATGTTCCACATCAATCAATGGTTGTATTATCTAGCTTACAAACTTTCATTCTGTCAGATTCTTTCAACCACCGGCGGCCAGCAACTTCAAATTGAAGTTGCCGACAGTTAGTTTGACTGACATTTTCTAGTGGCGAAAAATTTGAAGTGGATGTCTGAAATTTCAAATCCAACCCCCGATTTGGGACCTTTTTTTGAATTGATCGACCTGAATTCTTAGTTGGTCGAGAAAAGGTGTAGTTTCTATCATAGATGGTTCTTCTACCAGCTGATTTCTCGCTGTAGATAAAACGTCGAGTTGATAGTGTCCATTGCGGCATTGACAATAGACGAAGTTCGAAATATCACTCGGGGAACATCTGAGTACACTACTGAGCAATCCCTTGTTAAAATAGTTTATCACCATGTTCGCTGCCGCAGCGGGGCTGGCGGCGGTGAAGAACCTGGTGGGGGGTGATTCCCCTGAGGACAAGGAAAACGCTAAAAAAGAGGAAGAGAAACGCAAAAGGGAAGAGGAACAGAGGGAGAAGGTGCGCGACTTTGAGCTTTGGAATACTCCCAGGAGCTAATGAAGATATAAATAGTACAACGGACTGTCGACCGCGATGTGTATCAGGATGAAGAAGAACGGCAAAAGCAGCAAGCTGAGCTAGAGGGGGATGCTGGAAATGAAGACGGCGACGATCTCGAGCAAGGCATTGTATGAGGCATCGCGGTTTACTGTGCTTCTGGCGAGTCGATGGACTCAGGCCCCAGGAGATGACGATGATGTTGCTGGTGATGATAACATCTGTATAACGCGCGAAAGGTTCCAGCAAGCCTACGAGACTCATAAGAGCAAGTACAGTGCTACTTTGGGGGAAACTGAGGCGGAGGTGAGACGGCTTCCTCTGCGTGATCATGAAGCATGTCGTGACTATATGAAACTCGCAGCTGTTCTTCAGCAACGCTTCTGGTCGTATCCTCGTCGATGGGGCGTTCGATTATGGAAGATTCAAGTCGTACCCTTGAATAACGATGAGCCCGTTGCTTTCCTCAACTTTGCTTGGGGTGGCACGAGGGAGGAGTTCAGAGTGGACACCACCAACACCGGCAGTCTGTTTGGATGGCTAAGTGCCTCTAGTAGGCTCAGCTGAAAACCTCCGGCTTTCTAATGCCCACACTGCTTCCGTGATCTACTCGTACTGTGACTTGCTGATGGGACATATAGTCAGCGACAATTATCAGTGCATTAGTTCTCGGCTAGAGACTGCCATACTTTCTGTCCAGCTTATCTAATGGCTAGTTCAGGTTCAGTTTGGTGCCTCGGCGAGGAGCCCCAGTACTTCCGCACAGCGGCCTTCCCGATCCCGAAGATGTTCGTGGACGGTGTTAAGAGCAAAGTGCAAGTGCCCAGCGAGTTTGCCTTTGAATGGCGAGGCAGCTACCTCGATCTCGAGCGGGAAAATCTTAAAATAGAGCTCTGGCAGTGGAGCAAATACAAGTGCTGCCAATCCTTGTTTCGCGCTCCAGTGACTCCTTGTTGTGAACTGTCTCAGGGCGAACCGTATTGATGCTCAACACTCGAGGTCGCTGATCGAGTATGCTACAGGCCCAGTACTACAGAGTTGTATACTGGGTACCTTCGATACAGATGATTCGGTCGGGATGGAGAGCGGCAGATTCACCGAAAGGTGTTCCCACTGTAGCGGTTCCTAGTATCCATTTACTTGTCACCTTGTAGAGCACTAAGAGCAATACCGTAGTGTTGTGAAGCGCGGTATGATGGCATATGTCAAGAGTGCTGCATTCCTTCCATTGGTGATTTTCGGATACCCAGATACCGTGTAGAGTTCCAGCTATATTTTCAAGAGGTCTATGATTTCGAGCTGCACCTGCTCGATTGGACCCTGCGGGACTTGCCCACGGTTGAGGAGCTTGTAGCGAGAATAAAGGCGGCCAAGGGTGAGATCTGTGATGCTTGGACTTTCGCTTCGGAACACCGCTAGTTGAAATTGAGCAGTTCATTATGAATCGTGGACGCTCCTTCGACTAGTAACCTGAGGTAACTGTTGGTCCATGATTCGCATATAGGCGGTAGTCTTGGACTAATGATTGTTGACATGCGATAGGTGGGTATGAGGTAACGGAAAAAGGGGTCGCTGCGTCGGCTGAGCTGCAGCATGAGGAAGACATTTTTATGGAGAGTGCAAGTGAAAGCTCTAGTGATGATGAAAGGCAAACTGACCACCAATCCAGAGACGAAGGTCAGCCTCGATTCCGGGCTAACGCGACTCGGGAGGCCTCTGATCGCCAGAATTTGGCGAGCTTTCACCTTCAGGTCTGGATGCCGCATTCACCAGGTTTCGAGGATCCACCAAGGTGCTCATTCTTGCGGGTATCTCCGTTGCGCATCTGCACTCTACATCGACTGCTCTGGACCCTCCCGGGATATGCCGATCGCTATCTTACAGCTTTGTCGGTCTCAGTCCCCCAGTGGGAGTATTTTCTTTCGACCCGACTCGAAAACTCTTTCTAACATCTTCGATGCGGATGAGCCCTCAGCAAAGTCGAAAAACACACCAGCCGTGGCCCGAATTGGCTTCCGTGCATCGATCAAGCGTAGCCTCCTGTTCGCCCACTGGAAGAGCTTCTTCGCGATGAGTGTCCGGAGTGAATATATCAAGAGGGACTCAGCCGTGTAAGGTGCGAGTCCATTGAACATCGTTTGGCAGCCGTACCAGAGAAGCGAGGCGGACGAGCGAATTCTTGCCTGTAGAGTTCGCTGGTCTAACATCGGCAAGCTGAACTACCGCGGCACGCTGGCAGATGCTGATAGCGAGACATTACGGATAGAAGTGGTCCAGCGGTCGAAGAAGCATGGCCTCCACAGAAATACCGTGAGCACTACTCATAGGAAGTTCCCGTCAGCGTTTAATACAGCAGTCTCTTTGATCGCTGGGGGCTTTCTCTCTACAAGGGATAGAACTTTTCACTCTCGAACGGGAGGGAGTCTACTATAGTGGACGCACACATTAAAGCAATCTCCTCATAATGGGAGCCCATAGTCTCTGTTTCAGTCGGTCGCGGAGGCTCTTATTTCTCTACGTGGCGTGTATGAATACGGTAGAGTTTCGGCAATTTGTGCGCCTCCGCGGTGGTTCACCAAACAGCTCACTAAACTCGCAACAAAAGGTCAATCATGCCCCTTCTACTGTACATATCAAACTTGTGAGGGCATCGTTAGGCACCCAAGAGGATGCGAAGGAAGCCATAGGCCGAATGCTCTCGTCTGGCTTCGGCAGACTGGATGGGAAAATCGGTGTCGATCACCGACCATTATATAGGCAAACAGGAGAGCTCTGTGATATGAGTGAATCAAAGGTGACCCCTTCGAGGCTCTTCAGCATCAGGAGTCGTGAATTCAACTCGCTCAGGCGTATCTACTCATTAAAGTCATCAAGGTAGACAGGATCCTCACAGCTCAACAGCGTCCCCTTAACGAAATGGATACATACGTTCAAGTAACATCTAGCGACCAATCATATGTTATTTCGGAGCTATACCTCTTCAAGGGAGATCAATCCTGTGTGATGGGGCAGCTATGCCACACCTCCAAAATAGTACAATTGTTTCCGCAGGAGCACGACCGAATTAAGTTCAATTTCGCCGAGGAATTGAAAGAATCAATTCCGTTGTTAGTGAGAGCAACTACGCTCGAGGGGCAGATATGCCATTTCGGGGATTCAGCGCTATCATGTACTGTGTTGTTACGAGGAACTTCGACCTTAGTTCAGTGGTACCTTGCCACTCGAAATATGCACCCGTCCCGAGGTGGCATATCTGCCCCTCGAGCGCAATCAGTCTCACTAACAGGAAGAGTGGTTCCCAGGGTCTGTCGAGGGCGGAGTTGTTCCGGTCGTGTCGACGGAATTGAACTTTTTATGTCACGCACCTGCGAAATTGCTCGCACTAAGGCCTATATTTGAGGTTGTGGCATAGCCGCCCCATCCGATAGAGTTGACCTTACTGAGAGAGAGATAGGCCTTTGAAAGATGCAGCGTGTCGTGGCGACGACTGCTGTGGTGATGGTATCTCGAGGTCGACGTGGTAAGATACATCATAGGTCACCTTCGATGGTATGTCGTATTCTACTGATGTGGTCCAGGATGAGCTGCGGCCTGAGTTCAAGCAGGACTTTTACTTCGAGATACGAGTTGCTAATCCTGCGGCTCTGGACGCGAAAGCAATCCTTGACAAGGTCCTCGGTGATGCAACTTCAACGCCTTCATTCGCTATTGCAGGGGACGGTGATGTTCGACGTGTGGTTGGACGCCAGTGAGGGTTCCGGCGTAGGAGGGACCGACCATTGTGGATGGGCTGAGATGGACCTCAGTGAAATATTCAATGATGGTACCTACGGACATATTGAGACCATTTCGCTGCTTCAGTCATTCCCAGGCAAAATGGAGACGCAGACCTATTACTCCGTTCGAAGCGGTGTGGCGACAGACTATGAAACGAAAGTAAAATTAGTTTAATGATGCCTACGACAAGACAAATATTGTCCTCGAGGTACTCCATCTCAAGCGCCGCCTCCAGTGTCTCTGGATGCCTTCTGTGAACGAGGTGGACGAGACCACAAACAAAAACAGTGTGGGAGCGTGTGCGTTCGTTTGTATAGAGATGATGGGCACATCAGGTTTCCCACATCTATGTAGAAGCGTGGCTGAAGCCGTTCGACTTTCCCGAAGACTACCGCGTCCTCGATGCCCCCGAGGCTTCTTTTGACTACCTGCCGCCAAAACTCATCGGCGAATGGTCATCTAGAGTAGCGGAATGGAACAATCGAACCTCTGCTCTCAATGAGGCCGACGCCCGACAATTCATATACCAGCTGAAGGGACAGCGAGGGTATATCCATCTCTGGAATATATTTCCTATTTCTGGCCATTCTTTGCACTCAGACGACTCCACTACCTCTCAGTGTTCCTGGATGTAATGAAACCGCCCTCAGAGGTGGACAACCGCAATGCTGTTTACTTCTGGGTCCGTTGTTTCCCCTACGTCGATGCCATGCCCGTGTATGAGTCATTGGCCCTGGCTCCGGGTAAGGTATTACATTGAGTGGCTGAACCGATGAGTGGTCCATAAAGAGGAACGTGTGATGGCGAGCTGATGTTTCAGATTTCACTATGTCCTTGCAGAAAGGTGACTCCCTTGCTCGAGCGCTGTTACACTGCAGCCTCTTGCTTGGGGTTACCGCGCGGAAATACGAAATTGCGAATGTGAAACAGGCGAAGGTTGAGACCGTGAGGAGCCTACCGGGATTCGCGAAACTCGCTGGAGTCAGTCCTCCATCGTTGTTAGGAAGCAGGCGTGAATTCTCTCCTAACCGGAGCTACCGATGATGATGACAGGCAGAAGGTAGGAGGCATGAGATGGGACTCTCTAGGACTGAGTCCACTTTTCGAGACAGGTTGGCGAGGCGGCATTCGTGTGCATTGGTACAACTTGGGATCGGCAACCCGCTTACTGGGTCATGACTATGGAGTTCGACGGCTCGATTACTTTCTGGGATGCAACTATCGGTCGGCGGTAGGTCTGCCAGGGATTGGCTCTGCAGGCCCTGCAGAGCAGGGTGTCCTGTATTCTACTTCTTCCACAAGATACAATCTGCCATGCCGGCTCGCTGATGCATACCGGTGCAAACGTGTGGTGATGAACAAGAGACCTCCGGGGCGACTCGCTCCGCAAAGTGCCAGAGAGGCAGAAGTGACCAGAAGGAAACGACTCCTATACCAGGTGGATCGATGACACCCTTAGAGGTGATGATACCAATCTGACTTCTCTCAGAAGCTTCTGAGGAAACGCCGACGATCTCAGCTCGACAGCTTGAACGAGGAGCGACGTCGGAACAGCGCTGCGTTGTTCCGTGCTTCTCGGTTCACGGCCAGCTCTTTATCGATCGGCGCCTCGATGATGACTCCTGTCCCCGATGATGTGACTCCGCACTCCCCACCGAGTTGGTGTATCGAAATACTTTGTGTAGGCTTCAGCAGACGATAGCTCGTTCGGAAGTATGCAGTCGAGCGTTGATGATCGTAACTCGGAACAGAAGCTTTTGGATAGCACCTTAGATGCCCCTCCACACGACCTCTATCTCATCAATTCGCAACATCATGAGTGAGTATATCTTGCACTATGTGCTGCTATATAGGAGGGGGATAGCAATAGTGTAACATTTTCCCCGTGTCCCTAGGCACCCTCTGCGGTTGCATTCCAACCCACCTCCAGCACTATCTTGCACTATCTGTGGTTCATGTCCACACAGAAGCAATATGCTGGCCTTCTTGTGTCACCATGCATATCCCTATACCAATAGTGGCCTCCCGTTACGAGGCAAGGAGGCTACTGCAGCTCGACTCGGCGCCACTTGCGCTAACATTCTTATTTGTTGGGCATGCTCTGGTCCCGACTTCGATGAGGCCGACTCGAAAATCAGAACGGAAAGCTTACACTGGAAGGACAGAACGTGGAAGCCCGTGTTGTTTGCCGAGCACCCCCTGACGCCGTACAGGACCATTGATGTCGTTTTCAACAAGTCCAACGTTTGGGCAAATCTGCAAAATCCAGACCCGACCAGGATCTACTATGACTTGTGGAACAACAATTACTGGCATCCCTTCTCAACAACACTGTCGGAGATGCAGCCCTTCTTTAGTTCTTCATCGAATAGGATGCCAAGAAGCGATCAATGGTAACTCGTAACTCTGCTGATTGCTGATTGCTATCATACTAGGGATATTGGAAGTAGTTGCTGAATGTTCATTCCCTAGGATGGAGGACAATAGACGTGAGGTGTATAGTCATATCCATGAAGCAATAGAAGCATACAGACAAAATCAGTCCTCTACGGTTGTGTGGCAGAAGGACGCAGTAAGGCAACTCTGGCAGCGCTTCTGACTCGAAATTCGCGGTAGCTAAGTGATTGGAGGACTCAATCGATTGTCGTCGAGGAATGTCTGGGAGTCGTCACCTGGCAGGTGCTCACGAGCTATCTCGAGAAAGGCCTCCAACTTATGTTCCAGTATGAGATAGCATCAGATCATGACCAACCGGTAGCAAGTGAACGCATGGCAGACTGGCGACGACTACTCTACAGCAAGGTTGGGAACCCTCGCCCCTCTGATCATACTCTACTACTGTCGACTGTCGTCGGACAGGTTCCGAACGGAATGAATCTTATTTGTCTACCTATGTTCTTCAACTATACGTCTCCCAAAGACGTCGCGGATGGTGTAAGCTGTCCATTTCCTGTCGACCTTGATTAAAAGAGAGATACCTCCACATTCAGATTGTTGCCCGATGCGGCTTCTTGAATTGCCGTGAGGCTGGTACTCAATTCACTGTCGCTGTCCATCTGGACCGCATGCCGAACAGGCTCGTGGCACTCTTCGTGTGTGTGGCTATGATTCACAACATGCCCGATTTGCAAATACAGGAAGTGGGCCCGCGTGCACGGATTGAACTCTATGGTTCTTACACCATCTAAGGTTCTAGCCCGTCGGCAAAAAGAACAACGCGAGCAGGATATTTTCGCGGACGAAGATTACATTAATCTTATCCAAATGACGGAGGCCAATGCGGCTGCCTGGGACAACCGGGACAGCGATGATATACTCACCAGAGACATCGACTATATAGTTGAAAGAATAGAGGGGATGCAAGCCGGTGAGAAGGGACTGCGATGACGATGTCGATGCTGTGGGCTTCAGGTGACTCTAGTGTGGACTTCGGGGTTTCTAGAGCCTCCACGATGAATCAGTCAAGTGGAGCTCTGGCTTCCATGCTCAATGATGCCCATCGAGAAGACAGGATTCAAACCCCGAGCGGATGGGCTGATGAAGTGCATTCTGAATATGTGAAGCTGACCGACCGCGGGATCGTGGCAGAGTACAGGAAAGACGTCGGAGCGGAGAAGAACGAACTCGCGCTGGGCATGGTGATCGGCGACGCGCCAGTGGAACACTTCCGTTTCATTGGTTGGTATTTCGAAGTCAAATTGCTCGAGAGGCAAGAGCTGGAGGGGGATGAGTGGGATGACGGTCTCACACTGGGGGTCACGTCGGTAGGGCCTTTTTCGCGTCATGAATATGCAATGACTTCCACACAACAGGCAACTCCTGAAGACATACTAGCAGAAGGTATACCTTGGTCACTGGCTGACTTGGATGGGTCTTGGTCGATGGGATACGACGGAAGGTCGTATTGCAGCGACACCGATGTGTTTGAGGATCTCGAGTGAGCTAAATCAATAGATGACTGAGTCATGAAATGCTCGACTATAGTTGGAATCCGAAAAGCTTGAAACCGGGTGACACGGTCGGTTTGTTGGTATCAACCAAAGGACAAATGATTCTCGTGGTGAACGATGGAGAGCATATCATACTGGGCCCAGGCCAAATCCCTGTTGACGAGATCGACATGTGAGTGGAAATCTGTTGATGATCGGCTATGTATTCTCCAGTTGAGCGTAATGGTTCCGACATGGAGAGAGTTCATGAGCGAATTTGACTTAGCTCGTACCAGTCTCACATACACTCAAAATTGTTCGAGGATTATCAGAGAATCGACATTGCCATGTATCTTCCATGAAACATCACCGTGCGGCAAGATCTCATCTCTCCATCATTCAGTTACCCAATGGTCGACCTGCTCGGTGCGGCAAGAGCTGTTTCTCTCAATGTCGGAGCTAAGCCACCGCAGTGTCTAGTCGAGTGGGTCAGCAGACATGCTAAACACAACGAGAAACAGAGGTCGTCTGGCCGAGCTTCAACAGCAGACAGCGAGATATCTTCTACCGTCCGTGCCTCGTCCTCGGGAGATGCCTCCCCAATAGCGGAGTATACTCGAGTGAGGGAGATAGTGGTGAGCCGAGAGGAATATAACAGATTTCCTGACGGGACGTATATGAGACACTACGACAGCATAAGCCACATTCCTATGGTGGAAGAGGAAGTCCTTGTTCGCCACGAAACCATGGATTTGAAATCACCCTGATGCCTTTCCGATAAACCTAGGTTGTCGAGTTTCATCTTGTTCTGTAGAATCAACCCTCTAACACGAAAGCTCAGTAGCGGAAAAGTAACTCAGCAGTCATCTATGGTGCCGTTAAGGGTGGCAAAGTTAGCAAATCAGTGATAGTCCTCCCAGTAGAAAGCACGCGTCTCGCCCGTTTCACTTCATTCAATATAGCAACTTTGGTGGTGGGAGTGAGGATGCACGCAACCTGAAACTTCACCAATGATAGTGTCGATAACAAAAGAAAGCTCTTTACGTTCCGACTAGTGATTGGATCTCGTAAAACGAAAAGGTCGTCACAAGTAACTTTGAACTCTTCCAGTATGTCCGCCTTGTGCACACGGAAGTCCACAGGTAACGGATTGTCACACGAGAATTTATCCTCGAGATCCGCCAGGAACTGAAACGCGATTGACCGGCATACTTAACATTTGGTGAAGTACCTCTTGAAAAAGAGTATCAACATTCGCGCCATCACTATGAGCGGAAATCGACGGCCGTGCATCGAGGACTGCCTTCCATGGCAGATGCTCTCGTTCGTCCGAAAGAACGAACCGTATGAGCTGTCCTTCAGTATAGTACTGATAGAAAAATGATACCAGCCACGCCGATTCGACTCAATCATGGTCCCGGGTTGCGAAGCTCACAAAAGGCATCACGCAAAGCCCCGTCTATGACTAGAATTTTGGGCATTTTCCACTCAACTGTTTACAGGACTAAACATATTGTGGACAATCAATACCATATGCAATTAGCAGCCCCGGCTAGCACAGTACTTGCCGGAAATGTGTGAGAGGAAGAGTCTTAGTGCGATGATATAACGAGAACTCGAAAGTAACCCTCCATAACCGACGTATCAGAACGCTGCATGCGAGCATCTTACTGTGGCTGGATCTAGACCGGTAGACGACAGTCTTGGTCTCTTCGCTCGTGAGACAGATGCCTCTTTAACTGTAATAGGGAACAGGTTGGCAGGTAGCAGACCTCTCTTCTGTAGGAAGGCCACTACCAACAAAGAATAGCCGTACCTGACCAGTACGTGTAGTTCCACTGGAGGGACTCATCGGGTTTACTTGGGCAGCATCCCGAGGTCTGCTCGTGTTATGTCCTTGGACGCACCCCAGTTACGAACCAACTGTATGAGTTTCTTGCTTACCCTAGAACCACTTGTTTCCATTCTCACCAGGCTTTCAGACTTACGATGAGGCCGCGACTATGTCCCTCAGAAACCACGATGACACTATGGGATGTCCAAGATGGATCACCAAGTCGACCGGGCTTTGACTAGGCACGTGTCTGGCCTGACTTCAGAATAGTGAGTATAGAGAGACCTTGTCACAACACCTTCAATAGTGGTATCCGAGCCTTAGGCAAGGACTTCACAATCTCGATCACGGGTGAGTCGTCACTGTCCAACT
Source organism: Perkinsus marinus ATCC 50983 (assembly GCF_000006405.1). Taxonomy (NCBI): domain Eukaryota; phylum Perkinsozoa; order Perkinsida; family Perkinsidae; genus Perkinsus; species Perkinsus marinus. The sequence continues at coordinate 724,503 of NW_003215766.1, read as the reverse complement.
CTGGTTGGACTAACGCTCTTCGCACCCTTTGCATTTCCTCGGGTATCCTCACTCGTGGCAGAACCTGTGGCCATTCTTCATTGGGAAGTGCGGGTCTGCCGACTTACATCTTGGTCATATTTGGCTAGGATCACAACTAGGTCAACGTCTCCGCCTGCATACCCCGGGAATATAATGCGACTCCCGAACGGGATCACCGCTGCAGCTACGTCACCCAGTCGCTCGCGGACAAGCGCCACGATGTCGTCTAGTGATGCCATCCGAGATGAATCCGTCTCTAAGACGGTGAAGAAACGGAAAGCTATGTCGTTTATCATTGCGTTAGCCTAGCTGAAAACTCTCTGCTCTGCTCGGCTGTATCAGGCCCGTTGACGGGGGAAAAGTGGCACCGAATGAAGGAGTCTTTGAAAACGACCGATTTCGAGTCACAAAAGTCTCGCTAGAGGTATTTTGTAGGTAGCAGAAACCCGTGACTCTTCGTGGCGAAGTATCGACAGTGCGGTCCTACTTGGTGATTCGAAAGCGTTTGCTCCTCGTGTTTGAGTAGAGGACCGTGGCTATGTGCCATCACGGCACTGCCATGCAAAGGGAAGTTTCAATTGACACCTATCTTCCTGACACCCGCCTTTGGGGAGTTTCGCTCCGTTGAATATCCATATCTCCACGACTTGGAACGCCTGTATCAAGGCAAGAATAAGCACTGCTTATTCCTTCCTTGGAATAAAAAGGTCGTCGGCTCGATCCGATCCCAGGCAGCGCATGTTACGTTATGGACCTACATGAGTACCTGAGTCACTAAGTGTGTTAGAAGTGCTGTTGTTTAATCACCAACATACACGTATTTCAGTTCGCGTTACCCTGAGCCCTTCATCAGTCACGTACAACATGGGTGCTTCCAATTTCCCTCAAGGTTCTCCTAAACTCGTGAAGGATTAGTAAAGATTACGGACTATTCGAGTTCAAAGTCGCGAGTCGCCAGTGCGGATAGAATGAAGAGCGCATAAACTTGTGTCATCGGCGAGCGAAGTCGGAGTTCACCGTTATAGCATTGGAGAACGCACTACGAACGCTAGCAATATTCAAGAGACACGTGATAGCCTGTAATGAGTTACTCATTCCATGTGTGTACATTCCGTTTCGCAGTTGCGTAGCGGGTTTTGTCTTCTCCTCATCCTCCTCTCCTGAGCTGAATCACTCGGCTGAGACAGCTCGCTGGTAGAGGTGGAGCCGTCGTATCTACCATACCACTCGAAGTGATCGGTAGTGTCCCGTTGACAGCATTGCAGTCAGCTTCTACAAGACATCGGGGCATGTGCCGTCGGTAGTAGCGGAAGGCGAGTGGTAGGTCTCACTGTACGTTGACTGTTACAAGAAGTGTGCGTTGCGGAGGCTGGGGGGAGAGACAAACGTGTAGATCAATTCCACAAATGAGAGCATAGGTGTTATCGCCACGACTTCATCATGGCCATCACACGACATCGCGTGAACTGGCATTAACCAGAGCTTGATAATGAGCTGATGAGAATCCTGAATACCATAGCTGGTCAAGAACTACTATCACCATTTTCACTATCGATCGTACCCTCTTGTATGTACTTGTGCCGCCTCGTCTGGTATTACGCCCCTCATCAGGAGCCTCAGGGTGGTCAGCTTCATTTTCTTATCACAGGCTCATTTAATATAAATAAGTAGGTTTCGAGAAAATGAAGGTAGTAGTGGTAGATGCTCGACAAGGTTTTGATCATTTCATCACCTTCCTAGTTCCCCTCTGACTTTCATAATTAGCATGGAGGTATGTGTTACGTATGGGGAAAAGCTGCTGTTGTGTTATGCGGAGGCTTTGTTTCTCGACCGATGAATAAATGTGTTGGATGCAAGTTCAGTCTTTATCACAGAGTAATACCGAAGTTGGAATGCGTGGATGCAGAGCGAGATTCGATACTCCAGTTTGTCAAGGACTATGAATTTTATGACAGCAGCAGCAGCAGTCAGGCAACTACACAACGGCGCAGTGCCGGTGGCTAGTTGGATCCTAGTGGGTAATAACATCGCCATACTGTATTACAGTGATGACGTGCTCAGGTGTGTTGGGCTGTGTGTTGGTCTTGTCTATAGTCGCATGCTTGGTGGTTGCTAAACGGATGCCTTCGGACGTTGGTACGCATGTCTGTCGTTGTGGGGGATGTGGAAGACGATTTCGAGTACCGTCAGCCATACCTGCTGATGCGTTCATGTGTCGCGAGTAAGGGAGAGGAAAGGGAAGGGGCCGTCCGTGTATTACTGCACCATGCTTGCGCTCGAGGAGGGTATTGCTATTGCTAGGCCGTGCATGAGGGTGTTGTTGTCCTCAGCTGCATCAGGGAAGGTCGCCGTCGACAGAGCATAGTCCAGGAGGAGGAACGCGAGGAACGTCTACAGGATATGAACGATGCTCCTAAGAATGTAGCACTCATCTAGACGGGGTCAATGCTCGGCTGACCATGCAGTGCAAACCGGACAGCTATGCATATTTAGATTTTTCTCGAAATGGCTTTCTTCAATTCGAGAGTACGACTATAGACTTCGGAGGGCTTCTAAAACACATTGGCAATCGATTCACATTGTCATGTCGATATACTCAAAGTTGACTCTTGAACCCTCAAAATATGAAGGCGTCGATTACATTACTCTTCATAACTCACACTGTAGAGTCGTGGCGTTAGCTGTATGCATATTTCAGGTCATGACGTTGCATCGGGTGAGCTCTCACTTCTATCGCATGAAGACCAAGGTTTTTGGTGGTGTTCCCGCCGCTGGAGATGATGGCGTACAAGACGACATCGAGAGTGGCGGACGGGGGCTTTCTGATGACGCTCAGCGACCCACTATTAACATACACAGGGGGTTCACTAAGGCAGTCGATGCTGGACAGATACAAGTAGTAGTGATAGCATGTCGAGCGTGTATTAAAACACGTGCTAACGATAGGGTACTTGTTCTCATTCGCTCTCATGGTGATCACCCGACTGCATTTGAGAGGAATTCCGTTGTTATCCTATGAAGTGAAGCTGATTTAAACGCATCCATAGTAGATACTGAGTTGCATAGGACTAGCGCTCGCTTGGTGATGATGGCTACTAGTCTGTGGTAGATACCCGATGCTAACCTGTGCGAAATTTGTTTCGATGATGAAGCCAGGGTGGTCCTACTGCCTTGTGGGCATGGAGGTCTTTGTGAAGGCTGTGCCAAGGTGAGTTCATCGTACGGTTCTACTTGAACACATGGTAATGTATAGGATATCATCTCTGCAACGGGTAACTGCTATCTGTGCCGTCAGCCTGTGAAGTTGGTGGCCATCGTGGGGCGAAAGGAGCCTTCTAAGCAGCGAACCACGAGTACCGCCAGTCGACTGGGTCGAGAGATATCTGACTTGAGCACTGACAACTATTTTGCCCAAGTTGTGGGCCCTGACCAGCTCCATCATCTTGAGAGCCGTGCGGTTGCTGACCGGCAGAGGTCGGTATCAGCATCTGCACATCAAGAGGGTGCCCAGCTGGGCACTCCTGCGGTAGCGCAGCCTCAGAGAATATCGTCTGTCGTAGAAGGCTCGGCCCCTTCAGCTGGAGAGGGACCAACTACCGGTATGAGAGTGATCACTGCGACTTCTGTACTTGACAGCTCTCGTTGTAGGTCTTGATGTTGGTGAGGCTCTGGAAGCTCATACAAGGCCGGAGCAGCAGCAGCAGCCGTCGGATCGATCCCCATGATATGCGCGACGAGAGTCCACGATTGTCTTATACAAAGCCTTCAATGACGCTCATTCGCACTCGAGATCATTGTTCTGCCCATTTTGTACAGTAAGCTGCTGATCGTCTTTTGAGGCCGCAATGCTGTCCTCCAGCTTGTCTTGTTATCGGATTCGGTTTTTAAACTTGTTTGTACAATTACTAAAATTATTATTCCTAAAGCTATTAGTTCCAATAAAATCTTGGCAAAAACCCTTGTTGCATTCTCTTCGTGTTACGTAACCACAATCTGCACGGAAAACTATCCTCTCGGTTGGATGGATATATGCTATCGAGAGTCCTTCCTCTTAATAGGGCTCCACTATAACCTTTGTTGTCACCTGGCAGCATATCAACGATACGCCTCAGAAAGCAGTGGGAGATAGTTCGCTCTACTCTACATATAAGCTATTGCCCTTTAGTTGTCCTTTTTTCTTGTAACGTGTGAGCTGTACATATGTTTCCGACTGATTAAGTCCCTGCGTTAATGGGTGGTTGTGGTGGGCAAGAGGTAGCATATACGCAATAGCGGATAGCGATGGCCTAAACTAAGGTCGAATACCACAGTTGTTTTTGCTGATTTACTCGCGCTAGAGTTCGTTCATTAATCTCATTGAGTCGTACGATACACTTCCGACTGTTATACATTAACTGTGTCACGATGATACTTGTCCTGAAACTGTAAGGCAGTCGAACCATCAATGATTGAGTGTTCACGCACAGGGAAGGTGGGCGAAATCAGTGAATTATGCTGAAGTCGCAATCTCGAATCCGGCGTGCTCATGCTTCATGAGTTTTGTGATAGTTCTACGTAGTTTCAATCCTTCTGGTGAGAAGATCGGTGAGCGCTAAGTTGCTCCTGAAGTTCTGGGACTTGTACACTGAGTGCTAGGGTAGGAGTATCATATACTTCTACTCTATTGTGGGATATGATGATCTAGGGCCTGTAACTTGTGAGGCCTTCCCTAAGGAAGGAGCGCAAGATCCTTGAGGAAGGAGCGCCTCCTTATAACTAAGGAGGCTAAGGAGCGTAAGGATTCCTTAAAATTAGGAGAATAAGGATCTTACGTAAGATCCTTAAGGAACGAGGCCAAGGAGCTGCACCTTATAACACTTACGAGTCGCTCCTTGAGGTCCTTAAGGAAATAGCCTAAGGAGCGTAAGGTTGGTCCGGCTCAACCTAACCCTGACTTACGAGGCCAAAACCGAGAGTATCGGCAACAGAAATCGATCCTGCGACCTCCCCAAGACATACCAACCAAGACAACATTTCTACCGAACCCCGAAGTGCGCCCCGCAGGGACCGATCCTGCGATCTTCCGAATGGAGTACGTAAGAACTCAATCCGAGTAGACCAAAACACTAGTCGAACACAAAGGCACGCTTCTAGAGCTTGAGCAATAGTAGTCTATAGTTCCAGTAGTAGTGGCTCAAATGCTAGTAGTGGTCTTACTAGTCACAGTCACAGAGTCTAGTGTAGACACTAGAGGATTAATCGGTCTATAGCCAACAAGTAGTTAAGCGATAATCCGTAAAATCAGTCAAAACTTTAGTTGCTCTCATGGTAATTCAAATGGAATGGCTGACAGTTTCAGATGCGCATATCCTCGGCGTTCGCGCCCGCGGCTGGCACGCCGTGCAAAGGAGCAGGTCCTCAGGTTCCTTAAGGCGTACCTTAAAAGTAGGCATTCCTTACGCTCCTTAAAAATGGAAAGTTATAAGGAAGCGCTCCTCAAGTAAGGAGCGTAAGGAATTCCTTTTTTTAAGGCGCGCCTTAAGGAGCAGTTCCTAAGTTACAGGCCAATAGTTACGCACGCATGCACATCTGAGCGTATCTTATAGTAACGAGCCGTTACCACCGGCTACGCATCGGCGATAAGTAGGCTCGTCGATCCTTGACCATTTTCATCGAATACCCCCTGCTAGAGGTGCGCGAGTACATGGTGAACCTCCCAGCAGGTGCGGTACTTTGTATGCTGTTGACGCTTGACGCATTGACTGATAGATTCGTCACTACAGGGACAGTAGGGATCAAGTCGTCCCTCAGCTTTCTCTGTGAACTTCTCATTGATTCGTGTGGTTAGTCTCCGATTCCTCGAGTATAATGATCATCCTATCCCTCCTTTGCCTGCTGGCCGGCGTTGTCGTATCGTCCCTGGACCAGGTATTTGCGAAGACTCAGTTGGACGATATCAGTTGCTTACTCTCAGAGCTCTTCAATCACGCTCAATAATGGCGTGAAAATGCCTGTGATCGGCCTTGGTACCTTTCTAGCCCCTGACGACGAAGTTGCTGATGCGGTGTATGCTGCCATCGCTGCTGGATACAGGCACATCGACACTGCTTTTGTGTGCGTAAAGGGGCTGTCGCATCACCGCCAATGATTACACTGAATCTCCATCAATATCATGTACATGTCGTTCATTTCGTAATCACACGGTCGACTTTGAGAAAACAGCGAGTCAGAAGCTGAATAAAGTATGTCGGACGTGGTCGAGCTTGTCAAAGTAGGTACCAGAACCATCGTGGGGTCGGCGAGGCGCTGAAACGAGCCATCCAAGAGGGTATCGTTACTCGAGCTGACATCTTCCTCGTCACCAAGTTGTGGATGACACACTTCCGTCCTGACCTCGTTCGACCGGCGGTTGGCCAAATGCTCGAGGAGCTCGGGGTTGATTACGTCGATCAAATGCTACTACACTGGTCTTTACCTTTTGAATATCGTGATCCGAAGGACGAGTAAGTAGCCGAACACGTATTGTTGGCACTCCTGCTTGAATTCTAAGAGCGTTATTGTCGTTCGTTATTCGCAGTCCCGACTGGTTGATGCCACAGACGCCAGAGGGCCACTTCGCCGCCGATATGAACATCAACATCATCGACACGTGGAAGGAGCTCGAGAAGCTATACGACGAGGGGAAGGTGCGTCTTGGTCCTCTCACGAGCTGCGCCTACTTCTGATCAAGATCAGGAGTATCGGCATCAGCAACTTCGAACAAAATGAAATCGATTCGCTGCTGAGCGAGGCGAGAGTGAAGCCTGTCGTGAATCAGGTTGAGGTATGGTTGCTCTCAATTGCTCTTGAGAACTTCTGTTATGTTCTCAGGTTCATCCACTGTGGCCTCAGGAGCGTCTCATCAAGTTCTGTAAGAAGCGCGGAATAGAAATCGTTGCTTATGCCCCGCTCGGAAACCCGGGATTCCAGTAGAAGGAGCCTGTTGAAACCCCTTGGTCGCTACCAGCCATTTAGGCCACATGGTGACACGCCAAAGCCAAACATCTTGACACTTCCTGTTGTCACTGAGATCGCCAAGCGGCATGGGAAGACGCCAGCTCAGGTGGTGGCATATCTATCGCTTGCAACTCTTCGGAGGAGTAGATGAGGAACGGTTCAATGCCGCTGCGCCTGCCAAGTTCCAGTGACTCAGTCGTTGCAGTACGATGAATTCAGGTTGCCATTCGATGGGCTCTGCAGCGGGGCACGATCGTCATTCCCAAAAGCGTCAAACCTCATCGTGTTGTCGAGAACTTCAAGGTCTTCGATTTCGAGCTCACTCCACAAGAAATGGTGACACCTATTTCTCCCATCATGTTGCTAGAGCGATCTTCAGGAACAAATTGACGCCATCGGTCGAGTTCCGGCCAACCGCATCCGAGTGTTCAACCCGCCTTTCCGCCCCAACGGTGTACCGATCTTTTCCGAAAGCGACGCTTACTTTGAGACGGCTGAGGCGGATGATGAGGCTGAGTTGTGATACTCTTCCGGTACTTAATCGCTGCGAGGATCGACCTGTCATCAAGTCAGCGACACTCGACCTATCATGAGCTTGCTTTTTTCATTCGAAGATTGTCGTAATGTCAGTGCTCTCAAAGTTATTTCAATACGAGACTCCCGTCGTGTTGTAATCATACCAGTGTTCCCGAATCCCTTTGGATTCTGGTATTTCGAGGCGAAATTTCAATCTCTTAATGATGGATGGAAATATCTCACATCGGCTCATACTGTGTCGCAATTAACTTTGGTTAACGAATATAAAGTGTAAAAGCTGTACCGATTGTCATCTGTTCGTGTTGAAAATGGTGTAAGGCATCTCCGTAGTACGGAGTCCGTACAAGTGCAGTTGACTCCTCCGCGTTGCTCCTCTAATGGACGGAATCATTGGCAGACCAACAGCCGCAATGGTAGCTGGTGGTCACAATACGTATGATCGACATGACGTGGACAGCGAAGTATTCGGAAGCTTTTGTTCATCATGCTGACATGGCACGCGAGTATTCCATCTGAAAAACCCTCTCAAATCGTTAGTTTCGAGCATCATCACTGGCAGTGAGATGAGCATCGTCATTCTAAGTTGCAACTCGCTTCTCATGTGGCTCTCCTTCATCATCCATAGAAAACATCCTTTTGCTTGAATCGTGAGACTGTCGTCAGCCTTCAAGTTTTATGTTACGCATCACGCAAAAACTATCAACCAAAATAAACTTGTTGTATGTTGTAAACTATCAACAATGTTGTATAGTAGATGTATATGGCGTCGATGCGTGTGCTACCTCTGGAGTGGTTGGCAACTAGGAAGTTGTCCACAACATAGAGTGCTACAAAGTTCTTCACAATGGCAAACTTCAGTACTTCCTCAATTTTCGGATGAGTTACGGTCAGAACTTCACACAACAGTACGATCGAATGTACACTCGGCATCCGCAGTGCGAAGGCCCCTCGATGCACTGTTGTTAGATCTTATGATTGGTGATGCGCTCTATGAGTCTTGATCGCACAATGATGGCCAATTCCCATGTGCCACATGGCCGTAATGTGAACTCTATGAATACTACACGTCAGAGTACTGGTGAGTAACTCAACCTCCTCAGGGCTCATGAAACATGTATTAAGATACTATTGAAAGGTGTTAAGCCAATTAGTGACACGAATTCCCATCGACTCAGCCCCTGTGCCCTTACTCGTCGCCGGGTGGGGTATCGGCATCCCTACTGAGACCCTCTGCTAACGCCATGCCTTCCCTGCGCTCACCTCCGTATATCGAGGCTCCAATCCAGATCAAATCAGTGGGCTCCAGACAACTGCCTGGCTGGAACACTGTGATGCTTTCCGATGAGAAGTTGGGCAACCTAATGTACACAGCTAAGCTTCTGTTCTCCCCATGAGTGTTCCACTTGGGAGAGATCCGTGACGCGAACTCCTCGAGGATATCAGCTTTCAGTGAGGGATCTCCAGATCTGCCTCCCACGAAGTAGACCTTCGATGCTACCGGCCGACGAACGTCAATAGGGCATTTCACGATGGCTTCCTCCATTGCTGTGACAACCTGAGTCTCGAGTTATGATCCGTGTATCGCAACATGTATCTCACCAACTCTCGGAGACCATCCTCCGGCCGGTCCTCGCCAATTGGTTCTGCCCGTACCATCTGCGAGAGAGAGCAGCCAGTCGATGAGCTGATCAGGAAAGCCTCACAGCACTCGCCTCAGATTCGACAGCAGCTTCCATGACAGGCATGCACGCAAAAACTGGCACGATCCGGCTGGAGCTGTACCCCATATCCACTACGAGAGCAGTAGGCTGACCAATGACGTACCTAACACGCCCCTAACGCCCCCCAGACGCTGATCATCCTACAGGCTCAGTGGCGCCCCTAGTGTTATCATCCTCCACTTACATCGGAACCGATGAGCCAACATGTTAGAGACCTGAGCGGTGATGGCGAACTGCAGCGTTGGAATATATGATCGCTAATTTTCAGCTGGCCTCAGGAATTTCCTCACTTACTGTGCAAGTTTACACACGAAATCGTTCACAAGTGCACAAAAACCAACAGTAGAGATTTCCCGAAATTTCCTCACATGTTGTCGCCAACACATGTGGTTAATAATTTGCACATTTTCCCCCACTGGCGTACCGATTCACGGATGTATAGCGGTGTGAACATGTTCTCTAGAATCAAGACCCTCGTATCACTCCAGGCGTCAGCGTCGGCAGGTGGGCTCAATAGAAGTCGATCAAGCAGGATCTGAAGTTAGATCAGTCTGCAGTAGAAAATGTTGAATGTGAATTTTCGCTTTTTTCGGCTGAGCTCAGAAATTTTCTCACTAGATATAGGAGTTAACATACGAATTCGGGTAGAGGTGTATGAAAACCAACGAGAGTTCCCCAAAATTTTCATATTGTCACCAACACGTGCAGTTGACCATGCGCATATTTTCCCACTGATCTCCACTGGGAAAGGCGTCTTTACATGCCCAAGGAATCTCTCGAGCTCATCTGGCGTCCAATCTTCCCAACGATCATGAGGTGTTCGGATTCTCCATCGCGGCCTACTCTCGGTAGCGTGACCAACCTAGGGTAATGCCCGACATAGGGCAGTAAGCAACCGCCCACGCTACCTTCCACGTGTGAGAGCCCATGTCAATGACGACAGTAGGCCGCCTTCCTGAGAGGAGCTCTACATGCAAAGCCGCGCCTTCTGTGCTCACGTAAACTCGTCCTTGTTTTGGAGGTCACTGAGCGTCGACTTGCTCCGAAACCTGCTTGAAGTTTTGGTATGGGAGACAGCTGAGGCGACAGAGCAGACATTGTATGTAGACCCTGAAGGCACCGTGAAAACTCGGACTTTCTGACCATCAATACGGTGGGAGCAACAATAGTGGAGTTGGTCTGCAACCCAACACCAACATAGAGAGGCTAGGTGTGAGTCCATGATATCCTACTCATACAAGCACTCACTACACCGGCCTTGTCCAAAGCTCAGTTCTGTCGGTAGTAGTGGTCCTCAAGGGGCACCCCCGAGATGAGGACTGCAAACTAACAGGAGGGCTACTGGCATGCCTTGTGGAGTTCCCGTATACTCAGACTTCAACAGATCGTTTTCCTGTTCCAAGGCCACATTATGCCGTCCCCTCCCCTCCACACTGTATGTAATCCCCCACAGATCTCTTTATCAGCGCATCACGACGACGCATATGAATAGGGTCCGACAGGTTCAAAGGGAAAATATGCGCATGGACATGTAGTCTACATGTGTAGGCAAAAATACGAAAATTCTGAGAAAATTTCAGGAGATTATTGTTGGATTCTGTACACTCCTACCCTAAACTCTTCTGAGCTCAGCTGAGGGCAGCGGACATATATTCCTACCCCAACACTGATGACAGGCGAGTTTGACTTCAGCTCGACACTGACGATAGAATTAAGAAGAAACCTCTAGTATGCTATCAAGTTCACATCGATAACAGCGATGGCCACTACAATGAAAAGCATGAGGAGCACAGTGAGTAGCATTAGGCAAGCACTGAGGATCCGCTTAGTGCACCAACAGTCACCGCCACCAAAACACCTCCAAGCGTTGGGGGAGGCATCCGTGAGTATCGCGTTAATCCACCTGTGAAGACAGTGACACTTCAAGTTGACCTCCACAATGACACCTTATTGGACCAAAGCCTCGTCTGTTGATGAGGAGCCGGCGTGTGGTTGGATTCTCCGAAGGGTTCTCCTCATCTGGATCCCCTAGAGGTAGCAGCTCTCTCTCGCTAACAGCAGACGAGCGGAACAAGCCTAGGAGTGGACACCAGGGGGCCGCACTGAATGAAAGGCATCGTTCGAGGAAGGCGGGAAGGCCGTCCACCTTTCCTCTCCAATGGTGTACTCCCCATCATCAATGAGGCGCTCAGTGTAACCAGTCCTCATAGGCCTAACAATGACTCCTTAAAACGGACAGATCCCCTCCTACTCCTTCTCACCGTCGAATGCCACTATCATCAGGAAGATGTTCGTCAACCGCAAGCCCAGCGAGGTGGTCCCTCTGCCTCTGCTCCATCTCCTGCACACGATGGACCTCTTCAGCATGCTTTAGATCCATCTCTTGTTGCAGTCGCAGCTCCTCATGGCACTGCAACGTCCTCGCTAACTCCCAGTCCGAGTCCTGACCAGCAAATCCACCAACGCTGCCTCTGGAGCTGTACTACTACTACCTCCTGTTCCACTCTGGCCGCTTCCACCTCCCGCTCCTCGTACCTTCGATGGTGCCGCTGACTGAGGAGACCTCACCAGTGTAGAGGGCAGCGATAACGGCTACTACCGGTAGTCGTCCAGACTGGGCGCATTGTTGTTGTTGTTATTGCTGTTGCTGATAGTGACAGGGACATCCCGACTTGAAGAGGAGGAGGAGGAGGATGCCATAATTGGACCTATTCTGCATCTTACCTAGTTGAACCTATTGATACCTTGACAATGAGCGGTGGTATAAGAGGATCCCAATACGTCCTCTCTATCCCTACCAAAGGCTTCGACTCTGAGCCCTTGGTTGTTGTAAACTACCCGACAAGTGACTCAAAGGCTTAGAGTCACTTCTGGGGTTCTATTAATTCCCATGGCAAGAGCGAACTCCACAGACTACCCGTGTAGTCTCCGTCTAGCCTCCCTCTGTAGGAGATATCACCTACAGCAACTCTATGATTCCATTAGCACCCCATTAGCACCCTACTCAACAGCAACAATAACTCAACAATGATGGTGGTGGTAGAAGTAGTAGATTATATGATACCCCTACAGATCACACTGGTAGAGGTGGACTCACCCTACTCTACCAAATACTGCCAAAAGCAGCAACAGTACACTAGAAAGCCTTGAGTCGTCACATAGGCTCCAGATGGACCCGCTCACGTCACACTAGTTGAATTGCATATGGCGGCAGCCGGCAGGAGCACCATGATGATAGTGGCAAGAAGCCCATGATACATCCGCAGGTCACTCCTGAGGGGCTGAGTCTCCGATCGGAACAGTGCCTCCACTGCGTCGCCTTCTCATCACATACATGCAGATTCCGGCGGCCAGTACTACTCCAATAGTGACAAGGGACAAGATTAATAGGAGGAAGCCTCTTGAGGATGCCCTCCATGAATTGCCACTCCTATTCATGAAGTCCCCCGTCGAACAGGAGTGGGTGTTACAGGGTTCCTCTGCAGATGGCTTAGTAGAAGCATTACAATCTATATGATCATAGGCATACCCGGAAGGGCCAGTACAGTGTACGCATCTAAAGAGCTACATAATTGTAAAGCAGCTATCGATGAGGAATTCCAACCTGGTACGGATCCCCCCGTCACATTCTCGGGAGCATGGACCCCAATCAGCAGAGGTCTGCCATTCGAAAGAAGTCTGGCAAACTCCAACTCTGGTACTCGTATGGTCAGGTACGATGATGCCCTCATGAAGAACATCAGTAGTGACAGCATCAAAGTAATATCTAAGAGTCAAATCACTAGGCATAACTATGGGGTTCTCACTCATGCGAGTTCGCCCTGAGGACAGCCCTCCCACATGAGGACTCTGCAGGATAGTCCACTCGCCAACACGAATCACCGAAAAGCTCATATCGTCTTTGCTTCCATCGTAGAGTTTCGGGAGTATTATAATGGTCCACTTGATAGACGCTCTCAGCCGTCTCACTGAAGGAGTACCCTATACCCTATACAGAGCTAACGGCAGTGACTACTGGGTGTCCGTGTTGCAGGTAATAGCACAACCGCACTGTGGGGTCAAGGGGCATACGTTGAAGTCGATGCGGGTGTATCTACGATCAGGTAATCATCCAGGAACCTATAATGTTCCCTGGGGGAACTCAATCAGTTTTTCATCAGTAAATGTCATCACGTGAGGAGTATTTTCTCTATAGTTATCAACCCCTAGGAGGTGTTATTTCTCAAAGCCAGATGGGTCCCTGCCTACAATAGCATCACTTCGAGGACCTACGATGATTACTCGTAAGGGGCGAGAAAAGTGCCAATCATAGCATCCTCCGCTTCGACGTGCTTGAACGGTACAGGGGTATTCGCCATCAAGTCCACCAAGTCTCGTGAGAGAATATACCCAGCTCCTGAGGAGATAGCGCCGTCCCAGTCGATGGGAAGGGGCTTATCACCTCGGGCATTCACAGGGTAGTTCTCCATGCCAGTAGCCTCCTTTAGAGACGGCTGAAGGATAGGCAGACCACCCCAGAACGTACCCGCATATACCCTAGGGATGTCGAAGGCCTCCTTCTCCTCAAGAAGAGTGACCAACCTAAGCGACGGCCAAGTGCTGGAGACCTATTCGGGCAACGTGACATGCCTATCAACGTGAATGTAGCTGTCTGTGTCCGTTTTCAGCAGAAGCTTATACCTGCAGCAACGCCGCACTCGGTGGTTTCATAAAAGTCTTCGTCACCATTACTCTCCAAATATACCAGAACACACTTTGAAGATTTCCAACATCTTCTCCCCGAGACGATCATACTCATCTGTAAAGCCCTGTAGCTCATGAATGTCACCTATACCGCACGCTCGCCTAATCATGGTCACCGCTACCAAGACCTTCTACCGTATTGATTCTTCTCCTCCTCCAAAGTCTTCTTGTCGCTAGCATAGAGCCCAGTGCTATCTCCAATGATGAAATAGAGTTTTATCGACCTCTTACTGCCAGCACTCTGAAACGACGTAGATGATGGAGTTGTCGAGGAGTTGTGGCCTACTCCGTATTTTTTCAACTGCCACTTCCAACTGTCCCGAACATTGCAACGCCTGAGGGTCTCCTTAGGTGCGGTTGGTATCACAATGGCCAGGTCCAGAACAGACAAAGCTGACCGGAGCGAGAACACCATGAATACCATGACTAGGCTCCATGGGTGGTGGACCGGGGGCATCCACTGTTAAAAAAGGAACAGCTACTTGGGCAGGGCAAGCAGGGAGAGACGTGATAGTAGCAAACGAGGAAGTTGGAGTCCGACGAGACGGGGAAGGGGCTGGAGACGCCTAGAGAAGCTTTTATGTGGTAGATAGTCACCATCCTAGATGTAGATGTTAGGGAGTGTAAAACAACTTTAGTAGTAAAGACACCACGCACCCCGGTCCCACAGTAGGAGTAGGAAAGCACAGGCAGACGCCCAATGGACTCGTTGGCTAGGAATAATACACGACATAAGATGCCGAGAGATCGATACAATCAGTGGGCATATTAATATCCTTGACCCTATCACCGAAGCGGAGCTCAGTCGTCAGACTAGGCCTACGTTGATAGAAGCCTAGTGCAGGCTCGAGCGGATCGATCAACCTCCACGATGGATCACTGACGCCTCCTTATCCCGATGTACTCCACTAACGCGGCGATAGAGAAGATTTAGTAGAACATCCCATCCATGTCTGTCTCACACCGTAGTGAACATCACAAAGATCTGCACCTACCACACGCTTGGAGGATTTCACAGTTCAGCATCCTCTGTTCTTGTTGTTGTCGATCATAATAGTATTCTCGAAGTAACCGTTCGATGACAGTTGAATATTGACAGCCAGTGGCATTGGCCTAATCATCATCACCATAGAGGGCCCATCCACGAACCGCCACGACTGTCTTATCTCCCTCTGGCCTTACCTTGCGGATGAGCCACCAACGATCCATCGTGGAAAAGCTCGACCGATATTCCTATGCACCCATACATCAACTATTCTCCATTGGGTTTAACCCAGCAGCCATCTGATCAATCACGACCTAGTACGTATGGAATGGACCGGGCAACGCCGAAGTGATAAAGTCATGAAACGTAGCGACAGTAAGCCAGTATTGCGTTCCTACGGAATCGATATCAATCGCGTGCGCTGTGGCAAGTCATATCGCAACACCCCCACAGATAGTAGCATCAATCACTATTTCTCGCGGGAGTAGGCGCATCGAGGCGAGACGATGACATGGCTCAATTAGAGACCTCTGACGGTGGTGACACCCCGTTGACTCGATGGTAGCTGCTCAACATCATTTGAGTCATCGTTGAACATGGAAGGGCACCAACTCCCAGGCTACCAATAGGCTTGTGTACTTCACACACTCCCCTACCAAGGGCTCTCAGGATGTTGTAGGGTTCAGTTGGAGGTGGCCATACTCACGGCAGCTAGGAACTCGCAGGAATGCCCTGCGAATTGAGGACAAGGTGATCACCTCTGAACTCGTACGAGTGTCTCAAGACTTCAGCAGCTGCTACTGCCGAAGAGAACAGCATCCTCCTCGACACACTCCCGAATCTAATAGCAGCAGCATCCACAGCTGGTGATGGGGATCAGCTCTAACTGAACAACACAACACTCTATGAACCACAACGGTAGGTCTGATAATGTATCATGCGGCAGTAACAGGGCGACCTTTCCGTGGCCTGTTGGACTTCCTCTGTTGGCCACCTTTCTCGACCACCCAGAGGCTGCCAGTGTCCATACCGACACCTGTGGGGATGATGCTCGAGAAAACCCATACCACGAAGGTCCCTACTAGCTGGCCAAACCTTCATATTCTGTATTGAATGAATGATCTCTTCCTTCCTCATAGGATCACTCCATGGGAACTTATGCAGTTCACCCTCACAAAGATGGCTCCGCTGTGCGCCTCCCCGCCACCTCTGCCGACCTTCATAACAACGACATGACGAAGAGATGAGTCAATAGAAGCTCGCCCACCTGAGGTGGTCGCTGGCCTACTCCCAGGGGCGCTGACTTTAGCCTTTATGGGGGGCAAGGGACGCGGTATGACATCTTCTACAGCCTCCTCGACATCAGCAGCAGCAGCAGCACCGCGCGCTATCAGGTACCTTATGCTTGAATCAAGAAGATCAGGCCAGTGGGCGCTACTCGAAGGTCTTCAGATGCCCATGGAGCAAGGCCAGCTCTGCAGGGGTCGGAACCTGCTTCTGCAGAGGTGTCAATCTGGCCGCCAAGGCAACTGAAGTGGCGCATGCCTTATCCTTCTCTGGAATGCCATTGATATCTACCTGAGCGAGAGCGATCACCGCAGAGTGCCCAGCAACGTACTCACTCCAGCATCGACAAGTGCTCTAACGCAGTCCATATGCCCGTTGCCTGCTGCTACATGCAACGGTGTTAGCCCTGGAGTAGTAGAAAAGACGATTAATTTTCAGCGGTGGTCACCTTGAGAGTTGGTGGAGTCCTTCGCTGCTCCTCTCGATAGCAACAACGCACACACGGGCAGATCCCCCCAGTAAGCGGCAATGGTCATCGCAGTGTTCCTAATACCCGACAGTGTACGACTCAACAGCTGCCTGGACGAGTACCCAAAGGGGTCCTCTACGTCACTATCTGCTGAACTGTCGATAAGTAACTCCACGATATCCTTATTGCCATGCCATGCAGCATAGTGTATCGGGCGAACCCCCTGAGGAGCCCTGACAAGGCAGTACACCTAGGAGCTCACCTGTGAGTTCTTCCGACCAACAATGTCGACCTCCCCTTCCCTCGCCTCCTCTTCAATATAGCCCTTATGTGAGGGTAAGCATACGAACAGCCACTCGAGGGTGGAGGTAGTCTACCTTCCCGACGTGCTCAACAAGAGCTCCAGCAATGATCCACTGCTTCCTCTGCACTGCTATACTAAGTGCCGTGTCACCAGCGTTGGTCGTCAGGCCGACATCTGCTCCGTGCTGCAGTAGAAGGTTCACCAATAAGAGTCTTCCTGAGGGCCAACACTGCTGTCACAGCCGACTAACTCCTTACCTCCGTCGGCAGCTAGGTGGAGGGGCGTAGCGCCATCGCTGTTCACAGCATTCACAATGAGATCACCACTGTCGGACTTGGTACCTGACAGAAGCATCAAACATGTATGGATAAGTACTCCCACTCGAGGACTGCAGTAGCTTCTCGAGAACGGCAGCCTGAGCACGATGGAGGTGATCGAAAAGAGCAGACACCATGACGGTACTTTCCCACTAGCCGCAGCTATGTGTGCTGTGGTGTTATCTCTCGAGTTGTGATAGGGCAAGAGCAAACCCTGCCTCTCGGTGAGCGGAGAATACACCCTATAGCCGGCTATGGGCAGGGACATGGGCTGGAGCCAGCGCCGGTCCGAATACCTACATTTCGAGCATCGCTCCGCCCAACTAAAGCCTAGGAGCCCTTACGCTGAATGAGTCTCCAAGAATGAGCGCACGGCCGAGAGCTTCCCCATGGTCTTAGAATGGGGATGCCCATACACGAGCGAGGGCGGCGATCGAGTTATCATCAATTGATCCAAGTCTTCATAACCTGGGTGTTTCCTCACCCACGTCCTGATAGAGCATACCAACGACTCGATGATAAGAGTAGCGGCTGCAACTCGGCAGATACGTCTTCTTGGAGCCTGCGGACTTCCCACCACGCTGTCCTCGCTTCTTGGCAGGTCGCTGATAGCCGACCTCATCCCTTTCTTGCCTTAGCAACTTCTGGGAGACCTGCATAAAAGCTGTGGCTGATGGGTATGGTCAACAAGCTCACACTCCTGGCCAGAGGCCCATGCCGAACCTTGAGCTGGAAGCGCTCCTCCTCTGTGCTACCATAGTGCTTATCAATACGATACAGGTGTTGCTGCTCCTTCAGCACCTGCCAGGCCTTCAGAACGTGGTATGGAGATCAGCCCCTCACCTCTTGCCGAAACCTCAAGGAGGAATCCTCAATTGCTCGTCGGCCCTCTCGACACCTATCTACGTGAGACTGAGCCGCCCCTAAGCCCAACAACTCTACTCTACATCCAACTGGATGCATACCTCTCCGGAGTCTAGCTAGGGACCGTAGATGATCGATGTCGATGTCGAAGACAGCCTTCTTATTCTCATTGAGGCGAGCCCCTGGTCACCACACGCTGTGTTCACCTAGGTAGGGGCGCTCACCTTTAGTGGTAACATCATAGACAACTTGGCGGGCTCGTGAGTGGACTTGCTCAGCTGCTCGACTGCGTACAGTATGATTTGGAGCTCGCAAGTTCAGGTTTAGAGAGAGAGTGAGGTTCTCGGTCACCTGATGGGCACAATGCTGTCCATAAGCATCAACTTCATGACGAGTTATCACGATGATAGGCTTAAAAGCTCTTGCAAGGATTAGAACCCTGAACCTTTCCACCACCAAACGGAACTCATAACTACTACGCTATTACATCATACTTACTGATTTCCCCCTCTGGAAAAGCGGATCTCTGGTAGGTATGCGGTCAGGTTTACGCATAGATTTGAGTTTGTATCACAACAGATCGACAGCTAAAACGGACAGAGGTTGGGATGTGCTCACCAGCCTACACGAGGCAGGAGGAGATTTTCAGATGGACCACCCACTACGACGACTGCGGCGCACTCTGCTGCGAGTCACCACAGCTCTCCCCGTACAAACACAATCCTATGACGAGTTACAGAAAACAATATCGTTGAACAAGAGACGGTTATTGTGATACTAGATGATAGAGTAACGACTAGGAGGCTTAGATCGGCCTGTTGGAGTGATAGAGTACTACTAAGCACGCTTGATGGAAGCAACAACTATCAACACATATGGCACCACTGCAGTGAGAAGTCTCGGAGCTCTCGAGTCAAAGGGGAAGATACACAATCCTAATTTTGGGTCTCTGAGAGAGTAACATCAGGCCTCACATATCAGACTAGACAAGTTCATGCATCGCATGCACTCTCTAGTGTGATGTCACTCCTTATGTGTGTCTACTGCACCGTTGAAAGCGTTGATGATATTAACAAAATCTTGCGAGTTCTTGCGCTCTTAAAGAGTTTCCTAACGCCTCGTGGCTTCCTTGCGAAACAGTTTCCTCATCTGAAGAAGATGCATAGCAGGAACACATGGACGGCCACATCATACGGACTGCATCAGGAGGAGTTCATAAGGAAGTTCGAGGGCTCCCTGCCTAAACATAGGAGGACCGCTGCCTGCTGGAAGCCTACAAAGTGAATCTCGTCTCTTACTCTACACAGAGACGGCAGTCGTTCTATTGTTGACTCTTATTAGTGGGCCTTAAAATATCCACTGGACCTCGCTTTCGTGAAGCAATGCTCTGGTGCTAGTTACTACCCTGTTGGAGTTCCCAACACTGTTTACAACAACAGCGACGAGATTTGCTACGCCACTGGGATGAACGCTGCAACTCTTCAGGTGAGGCTAACCTTCTTACGCAGCTCAAGGATTGATGATAAAATTCTAGTCGAGTTTGATGCCTCTTCGAGCAGTGTGGGAGAATATGCACATGGAAATTTTGTGGAATTCTGTTGGTTTCTGATCACTTCTACCCGAAGCCGTACATAAACTCCTCTTATTTCTGAGTGAACATATGTTCCTCCAACACTGGGCCTCCTCAACTGTGTATCAGTGATTTCTCAGCGAGCCAGGGATGAGATGATGTCAGCTAGAGAGTTTGATAGGGCCAAGGGCGTACAGCGGAACTACATAGGGGAGCCACCGTCACAAGTAGGGACAACCTATCTTAGGGGGGAGGTGTGGTCACCCTCCGTAGCAGGGCCGTCTTAATAGGAAGCTCCTAAAGGAAATTGAATTAGCGCAAGAAGCATTGAGGAAGACTTCATTACTTGTTGATAAAGGGATGGCAGCTGAGGCAAACGCCACAACCAAACGCATCAAGTGGGCGCCACTACCACTGGCAAGTTATACTTTACTATTAGGGAGCACTTCGACCACCTAATGCAACGTAGGGATGCCTGTGAGCTATTCTTAGTTGGAAAGAGGGCGCCCCAAACCCGACTGTCGCCTCAAGAGCTCCATCCAACTATCAGAAATCGGTAGGCCTTTTCTAGACTCGTATGGTAGTATCCAATTCTGTTAGCATGTTCAACACAGTAGAGGTGCGGCGTCGGGATAGTGACGCCGCGTCTAGCCTGGTATTGGCTACTTTGCACAAGGGAGACATCAGTCGAGGAGGGAGGGATCCTCTACCGAGTCATCAATACTTGCCTGGACCTAGGGTGCTGTTACCATCTCATCAGGTGCTTCCTCAGATGCTATAAAGCTGCCTCTACTACGGTCTAGCGAGTATAGATCTAAGTATTGGAAACCCGAGGAGATGAGGGCCACCACCACGACAAAGTAGTCTTAACCGTTCGAGGAGGTGTAGGTATTACCACTGTGTCCTGTTGTAGAGGGGAACAGAGAGTCTGAAGGCCAAATAGAAGAGTCGGTCAGTGAGTCCCTTGTTGGACGTCAAGTTGACGTCTTCTTTATCATGTTTGAACTTACTACCCTGGTGTTAGGGAAAAGAAGGTTGTGTTGCAGTGACTTACCTCCTTAGGGTAAGTGGCTATGTTTTTCCATTAGTTTATCATTCGTTTTATTGGTGTATTATGCTACTACTGCCTCACAGGTCTATAGATGGCCTTGCTAAGCTGGCCAGCCTCACTACTATGCGCTTCTCCAATGTGTTAGTGACCAGAATTCCCTTCTACAACAGACGTTGTCGGCTGTTGTCTACGGCTGTTGGGGCCTCTTTGGCGGGGAGGCATAAGGTTAGAATGCCCGTGAGGTTGGGGGAGAATGAAACTGGTGGGGATGCCTCGGATGAGGGAGGGGGGAAGATGATCGATCGCCTTAATAGGTGGACTGATGGAAGCTCATCGGCAAGCCCTGAAGCCTAGGTCGGAGCTCTCGGTTGAATGGCACAAGTTCTGGTGGGATGCCACTGTTAAGGAGGTAACTCCGGCTCGATTCTAACTAGGAGATGGTTAGTGGAGTCATGGGGCTAGTAGTTTGGGGTCGGCCTTCTTGAGTATTGAGGAATGGACTATACAGAACCTCTAAAGAGAGCAGTTTGTGGTACTTCACTTTCAAACCTCCTTGCCGTTGGGAGGCCCTGAAATCTAATTCCCTCGATGCTTGTGCGACATGCGATGGCCTTGCCACCTCCCTTATTGACTCTCTTGGGATCTCCTCCTTCGCTCTCCATGTCGGTCTAGTATCACTTCCTTCAGGTCGATAGTGAAGGCAACAGGGTCTTGGTAGGGTTCGACGCATGGGACTCCCGGTGGGACGAGTGGATGCCAATAGACAGCAACAGGCTCAGAAATCGTCTGACTACTGACGAGGCCATGCACACCTCTGGAACGATAGCACCATCGCAGGTAAGGAGCTCATGGACTAGCTGTTGTTATTGTGCTTTTCAGAGGCCATCTCCCATTGAGAGGAGACCGATAGCAACAGTGGAGCGGACAGAGGAGACGGGGGGCTTGGGAGTGGCCGAGGGTTGGGAGGAGCTCCGGACTGAGGACGGGACTCCTTATTATCATAATAAGGCCACTGGGCACACACAGTGGGAGAAACCCACGGGGAGTAGTCTGCCAGGAGGATGGCAGGAGTTTAGGGCGGATGATGGTAGCAGCTACTACTATAATGAGGCTACTGGGGTGACACAGTGGGAGAGGCCGGGGACACTCCCAGAAGGCTGGCAGGAGTTCCGCACAGCTGATGGGACCCCGTACTACTATCATGAGGCCTCTAGTAAGACGGTGTGGGAGAGGCCAGGAGGAGGTGAGGAGGTGCCGGTGGGGTTGGAGCAGAACCGTGTTACGGGGACTACGCAGTCGACTGTCGCTGAGGCCTCTATAGAAGCTAGTAAGGAGGGGGGAGAGGACACAGCTGTAGTGCTCGAGGGGTGGCGGGAGTTCAAGACGGATGATGGTACCACCTATTACTATAATGAGAGTACCGGGGTGACACAGTGGGAACGGCCAGGGAAACAACCTCGGCGGGTGGAGCTGCTAGTGGGATGGGAGGAGCTGAAGGCTGATGATGGTACTCCCTATTATTATAACTCTACGACGGGGGTCACTCAATGGGAGCTGCCTATAGCTATGGACAGTCGGAGGGGCGATGGGGAGACCCCATCGGGCAAGAGGGCAAGGGAGGCTCTGCCGGATAGTTGGGAGGAGTTCCATGCGGATGATGGCACGCCCTACTACTATAATTCTACGACAGGGGTGACACAGTGGGAGCTGCCGACCGAGAGCAGTGTGGTCTCTGAGGAGAAGGACGTGGCAGTGACCAAGGGGGCCTTGCCAGCTGATTGGGAGGAGTTCCATGCGGATGATGGCACTTCTTATTACTACAACTCGACGACTGGCCAAACACAGTGGGAGCATCCTAGGGGTGCGCACGCGGAAGATTCTGGGCTCGTCAAGAGCAGAGTGGGAGAGCGGAAAGGCCTGCCAGAGGGCTGGGAGGAGCTCATTGCTGATGATGGAACTCCTTATTATCATCAAGTCGATACTGGACTCACTCAGTGGGAGTTTCCGACCGTCCTGTCTGCTTCAGTGAATGCCCTCCCCGAGGGGTGGCAGCAGTTGAAGGCTGATGATGGCACTCCTTACTACCACAACTCCACCACTGGTGTGACACAATGGGATGTCCCGTCGGAGGTGAGGACCGATAAAGAGGCACCGACGGCAGCTGAGGTGGCGGTTGCCGCCCTCAAGGAGTTGCCAGACGGATGGGACTGTGTATTAACACCAGAAGGTAGGGAGCTCTATTTCCAAGCTGGAGAGCTGGGCCGGACCAGCACTTGGTCCCGACCCTAGAGTTTTCTCGTTTCTGACTTGTGCATTTTAAGGTTTCAGTAACTCCCTTGTGGTTGTGTTATCACAGCTCGATTGAAGTCATTGGAGGCCGTGAGTGGTGACGCCTTCAGAGTTGTTATGTAACAATGTCGTTGTCGATGACCTCCTGTGGAGCCTCTTCTAGTTGTAAAGAGGCCCGTCATCAGAGCGTTGTAGATATGTTCAGAGAGGCTATGACCAACAATGTGGCACCACCAGCAGCAGCAGCTGAAGTAGTAGTGCCTCGGTTCACGAGGACAGGTGAGCCGCATGGGACCTAGGTGTTGGAGCCGATACAGGATAGTGCACCCATAATGGTGCTCGGAATCAGCGTTTGAAGACGATGAGTGAGATGTGTGACTAGCATCGTCGCGCACTGTGGGATGGCCTCGAACGGGTTCCTCTGGGTCGATACTCTGTGCTTATCGATCAGGACCGCAGTTAGACCCCCAGGTTTTCCCAGAGCACCTTATACCATTCATCAGCAAGTGTACAGTTGTCACTCTGATACCAGGAAGATACCTCTGGGTTTCGGTCAATAAAGCCGCATATAAGGTCTACTATTACCGTCCACAACTCCAATGCATTTTTCGAATTCATAGGCGCTTGACAGCAGTCGGAAGTACCTTCAAGGGGACGCTAATGGCTGGTGTTACATCTGCACTGATTCTGAATATGAGTACCAAGTTCTGGGTAAAGAATTTGGACCTTATGACCTTGCCCTTACCCATAGGTAGGTATGGTGCTTGTCCCTGAAGGAGTGTGTAAGGGAGCTGGTTGGGACGATGTTGTTGCTGATTTCAGTGTTGTTTTAACCCGGGTATTATCGTCTCTTTCGGAAGGTACATTTCTGACGTTTGCGGCTTGCTCGACACTGGTCGTCGAGTTGTTCATTTCTGTGCTTCTAAGAACAGCTTCCGAGCGGCCTCAGCTTGTCTAGCCTCCCTGTGTATCACGTACCGAGGAGATGTCACTGGTGAGCCCATCTCCGACCATACCTCCCGGGCCGTACTTTGGGTGCTTCAGGCGCTCAAGCAGCCCAATACTTCAACAATATCAGATTGGAGCCCTTCCGGGATGCGAATCTTGGGGCGTCCAGTTTTGACCTTACCCTTGAACATGTGTGTGGTGGGTTCGAGTTTGCTGTACGCGAAGGTTGGTTCGATTTGGAGACGTTTGACCGGAAGGCATGGGAGCACTACCAACAACTTCCAAATGGCGATATGAACTGGATTGTCCCGGCTAGGATTCTAGCTTTTGCTGGTAGGACTGACCGCGCGCCACGAAATTAGCTGCGCACTCAGGTCCCAGCGACACTCTTGTGGATGAGCAGGGCCAGGAAGTATGCCATCCAGACCTCTACGTGAAGACTTTTTCAACGCCCGACTTTGGTGTCTCCACTGTGGTGAGGCTCAATGAGCGAAGATACTCCCCTGACTTTTTCACTCAACACGGAATAAGGCACTATGATCTCAACTTCGAGGTGAGGTGGGCTATGGTTATTGATACCACGCCATTTTCAAATCGTGTGCTGCTCTCATGATTTCCTTCGTGCCCTAACTTCGGCTGGTGTGTGCTTATACTGGCCCATCCCTTAGGATGGCTCATGCCCTTCCGATGAAGTAGTGAAGCGTTTCTTCGCAATAGTCGACTCTTCTGAAGGCGCGGTAGCAGTGCATTGCAAGGCAGGTCTTGGTCGAACTGGAACTCTTATTGGTACTTCACAGGGTGACCGGAGTGCCAGTGTTTTCACCCCTCAACGTAGGTCTGTGGGCGATGCGTGAGTACGGTCTCACAGCTCCCCAGTTCATTGGATGGTGTCGATTGTGTCGGCCTGGCTCCATACTCGGACCACAACAGGTGAGGGATGGACTCTTGCTGAGCGTTACCGGGGTTGTGTTCCGATTCGCCCTGTTGTTCGCTGACTCAATTGATTGTTGTTCGGCGCTTTAGGCTTATCTCCTCGAGATGGAGGCGTATTGTCATAGTGGTAGAGCCTCTCCTCATAACCCTCAGTGGGTCAAGCTGGGCAGCGAGTCTTCTATTGGACGGTGGGCCGTATTTCGTGGCGCGTGACGGAATGGTCCCTCTCTCAGGAATGGTGATCTAGGTCAGGCGAGTCGTTTGTTGCGAAGTAAGCGTCTCAATAGTGGAGAGCTTCACTCAAGCACTACTTCAAGTGTGCACCTGGCGACTCCGAAGGCTGCCCTTGATGAGCCCGAGCGCAAGAGGAAGTCAGCCAGTTCATCGAGTAGAGCGTCTCCCCTGGTAACTGTGTAGATCGTCTTTTGTCACTAAAAGCGTGTCGTCACCATAGCAACATAGCGAGTTTTTACGAATTTTGTACAGTCATGGTAGTAGCTCCCCATCTATGTACTATTCCTTCGGTGGTGTCTCAAGTATTTATGGAGCGACTTTGTCACTTATCATCGTCATGATGTACTCCCCACTTTCGAGCCTGTCTACAGCTTTGTGTTGTCTATAGTAGGGGAGGGTTATCCTATATAGTAGTATTCCGTTGATGATGATCATCTGTCGAATAGTCCCTTGGTGACCTTCTATAGGGTATCTCCAGAAATGTATAATAGCATCACAACCTGTAGCGCAGTATCAGGAAGACGCCTCTTGTACCAGGATATAAGAATGGAAGTGTCCGACACACTCCTACTGACAAGTTAGCTTGATAGGCGCAATAATAGCGATGCAGCAATATGTAGTCACACAGTCGACCTCGGACATGATCCCTCCCAGCACCCACCGCTCGATCGAGAGGATATATGTCAGCCCAACTCCCCCATCGCGAGATCAGACTTCGTCATCGTCTCGATGTGTGAGTCGCTCTGAGAAGATGGAGACGACTTCATCGTGAGCAGATGGGATGCTCTGGGAAGTGGAGTGATGACCGTCGCTTGGGAGAGGCCGAGAGGCATTATAACTTCCACCGTTGCGAGTTCTTCACATACACGTGGTGCACCACGATTCCACTCTAGCATTTGTGTAAGTCTCAGTTTGTACCAGTTATCGTTGCCGTTACGTTCACGTCCGATTTGGAGGAATTCCTCAGCAGTTTCACCACCGCTCCTCCCGTCCTCGACAAGGGCTGTGGATCAGTCCATCTGAGGTGAAGACTATTTTTCTCAGTTTAGGTTGGAATGTCAGGTGGAACTATGGGACCACTGACCGAAGAACCTCACGTTGAAAGAGATGTGAGGACAGCAAGATCACAAAGGATGAACATGGAGTTTCTGGTGCTCACTTGTGCACTGTCCCAATACACGATCATTGGTAAATAGCTACATAGCTCTAGTCGTTGAGTAGAATAGTGCACTTGTTTTGTTACTAGTCAACGCAAGCTGAATACAGTCGTGACAACCTGGACGCTTGTGCTTTTGCACAGGGTGGTTCATGAGAATCTCAAAATGAGATTATTAGTAATGAGATAATCAGGACAACTAAGATCGATTGGGGCGATATAGCGGACGCCTTGCTCGGTGCTTCCTGTCTTCTCGGCGTGAAGTGGAACACCATTCCGCTGCACATGACGTGGCCTGAAAAAGGACGGAAAATCATAGCGCTTAGACCATTGACTGTGCTCACCCTGGGTGGTGACTCCTATCTTATTACGCAGTGATTCCCCAGGCTTTGCAGCGAGGGAATCCATTACAGTCGGGTTTTCACCGGAGAACGTCGAATTGCTATTAGAGTGGGTAGCATGCTTCACTGCTGGGGGTACTTCACCTACAATAGAATACCCTTCAGTGATAGTCATGGCCGACGGCTCTACCTGGCCCGAGATTCAATGCCTCTCTGCAGGAGTGGTTCGAGAGCTCAGAGCTCCTGGCATTAGACGAACGGTTAGACCGGGTGATAGACCTGTCCCCCACAGACTCACTTCGCCTCTGGACGCAAAGTACAGAAGTCCTGAACCTCCCCCACCATGATGGCACCGCCATCGTCCGTCATTCTTGTTTCCGGGCAGTAGACAGAGCCGTCGATCGTCTCGCAGTAGCCACAAGCATAAAGAGCACACTCATCCCAGCTGCAGGGCTCTGTGTCCGACTGCGACCCTGGTTTCACGCCTTTTGATATGTACTCCCGGAAGGCAGCGATGGTCGTGCCCTGGAGACCAGCACTCCATATTCGACCAGGCTCTCCCGTCTCGATGGAGTTGTTGAAGGGCTCCCGCGAGATAGTCTCGGAATGCTACGTGGTAAGGTTCGAACTCGCGTGAAGATGAGTCTATTCTGTTTACCTTTTTCGTCCATCCGTTCAACGGCATGGAAGGGGTGCTTGTCGTTAGGCTTGTATTCTCAGAGGTCACACTGGGTGCGCTGAAACAGGTTACATTTTTCGTCTAGCTTATTCGAAGGAGCAGAGAGTGCCACAGCCTACTCAGGTTGCATCGCGCCAAGTTTGTCTCCAATTCTTCTCGTCTGGAGTTGCATTCCGTGAGCCGTACCGAACGCCAGGGCTGCCTGCAGTATGAGGATTCTCATGATGATGGAGATTTCTAAAGCTAAGTACGCTCTGTCCAAAACTATAGGAAAACCTCCAACGATTGTCATCGTGCATCAAATTTCACTTTTTTCTCTGCTCATAGTGTGGAGTTTTCACATGTATATACAACGGTGTGTCCTGCGTAAACTTACATCGTCAACGCTTTGCCTCATCCGTTTTCTGCGTTAATTCAACTCTAAATCGTTGACGTTTTTGCGTATTTTTGGACCTTAAAACGTCCTTGAATGCGTTGTTTTCTTGGTTTGCTCGCAGTACCCACATGCTCGGAGAATAATAAGATTCCGTCACTAAATTCTTGGAGGCCGGTCACTATTTCTGCAGAATGCATGAACAGCGCGGTTGGGACAACGTTCGCCCTCTGCGTGCAAAGCTGGAGCGAGAAATGAGCATCGTTGCGATGGTATATGAACCTTCGACTTGATTCGAGAATCGAAAGCTGATGGCATTACTACCGACCGATTACGATGGTAAGCTATCAACTACTGGTAATGTCGCAGCTTCTGTGAGACTGTCCCCAAGGGATGTCAAGAAGATCAAAGTGGAGGAAGTCAAATACCCTACTAGAAGTCATTTTAGATGAGGTGGCTTCTTGAGATGTCACCACCTGAGGGGAAGAGATTGTGACGCATTCTGATGTATTCACTAGAGTATCGAGATCGAATAACTCCAAAAAAATGGTAATATTGTCGCTTTATGCAATGCATACGAGCCTCATACCTAAAGGGAACGCACTATCTTTTGATAAAGGGCTCATGTTGATGTAACAGTCATCAATCGATAGTCATCATCCTTGAGCTAGCACAAGTGCATGCAATCGGCAGCACGTCGGTCCAATCTACAGACTACTCGGAGTTTTGACTGACTCATCAGAGGTCGGGTCTCGGGCTGTTATCCGGGTAATGGCTGTAATGCAAGTACAATCCAGACTACGGCTCCTCCCGAAAACGAAGAAACACAGGTGAAACCGGAGAAAGGGAAACCCGAAACCCGACGGGAGACCTGAAAGTTTCAGGCTGAAACTATCATCCAGGCTCAAGATGTTACCCATGTGAACCAGAAACCCGATGTAATGGCCGTACTCAAGAGGGGGCGCATCATAGAGTTCTTGAGTTCTCAGCGGAGTCCTTGAGAAGAAAAACCAGGACGAGCAAGGAAGCGCGCCTTGAGAATGTGTTAAATCCCTCAAGGGCATGGATTTATCCGAATCTTGGTCACGGGGGAGTTTATGCTGCGAAGAGAAAAATTTGTGCCGCGCAGCCTGACGAAGTATTGAGGAGCTAACCAGCGCTAACCGTAGCCTTAGGTCGATCGATTGCTACTAGCGGACAGCCGCATCATCCAGATTTGGATTCTAAATCATGCGGAGAATCTGTTCGCTTCGTCAATACGTTAATCGAAGTGATGCCTCTGATGACTACTGCGAGTGATGTCGTAGATTCATTGATTTTGTTGACGAAGAACAACGAGTTACTGGTTCAGAACTACAACGAGTTGCCGGTTCTACTACTAATCTCCCGGCCAATCTATCGCAATTGACAATATCGTCACAATTATCCGATTTCTATGATGCCTGTGATATTATTCAACTTACCGCTGTGTTTCACATGAAGTTTAACTCAACTTTGTGCTGCTGTACATCATACTAATCTTCTACCACCTTCCTAAAGTCTTCTTGTATGATTCGGCAGACAGTTAATATATCAACGCTAAGACCTTATCCATAATTGACACCCTGGTTCACAACATCCTTCGAATCTTCCAGCGGAATTCCCACGGTAACTAATTTTTCCCCTTTCTACTCCAAATTCGACACATCTTCAAATGCATAGTCAACTCTTTGCGTGTCTTCTACTACGCACCGGCAACGATTAGCCTGACGATTGGTCTGACAATCGTTGGTCTGACATTCCTCTCAACCCTTGTGAGTCCCGTTGGCGATCTCGTACCATCCACCACCAAATTTAGGTTTAGTCTGCATGGATTCGATGGCATGTTTACGGTCAACAGGAGTGTGTGTG